>NC_143581.1:228380922-228683995 GCF_048544385.1 Mastigoproctus giganteus | reverse complement strand
GTAGATGTGGGATAACAAACTAATTGGTCTATAATTTCCAATTTCTGATTTATCTCCTTTCTTATGCAGCAAAACTATGATTGCATTATTCCACTGCTTAGGCGTCACACCTTTCCTAATGCACTTTGTGAAGAGCCTTGCCAGTTTTTGTGTTATATCTCTTCCACCCAATTTTAACAACTCTACAGTAACTTCATCTTCCCCCGGGGCTTTCTGATTCTTCATTTTCTTCAATGCATGTTCTACCTCATCAGGAAGAATATCAGGCATGTCGTATGTGTTGTTACTTTGCAATCCATCTTCCCCACTTCTGGCATCATTCCCCTGCTCCTTGTATAATTCTCTATAGTAGTCTTCTGCTATTTGAATTATGCCTACTCTGCTGTTTATAAGTACACCATTGCTATTCTTCAGTTTCAGTATCATTTGTCTTTCTGTATTACTGCTCATGGCTGCTGATTTAAATCCTTTGTTTTCCCTTAATGCTTGTTCTACTTTTCTTGTGTTAAATCTTCTTATGTCCTCTCTGAGTCTCTTTCTAATGGCTTTGCATAACTCAGTATACTCAATTTTCTCCCTGTCAGTGTTTTTCTTGCTCTTCATTTGTCGTCTTCGGTTCATCATGACAAGTGTTTCTTGACTAATTTTTTCTTCTTTGGATTTCTTTTTCCCTATAGGTTTCTTGGGCTTTATCACTTTCAGAAAGTTGTAATATTCCTCATCGATATCTTGGTCCTGAGCAGTCTGCAGAAGCTCAAACTTGTTCTTAAGTTCCAGTACATACTGCTTTTTCTCCTCCTCTGTTATCTCAAAGACCTTTGTATTATTTACTCGAGTAAGTTTTTTTCCTTTCCTACATCTATATCAAGTGAACATCTTACCATTCTGTGATCACTTCCAACATTTACCTTATTCAGAACAGTAACATCATTCACAATATATCTTCTGTTAGTGAGGATGAAGTCGATTTCATTAGTTGTTAATCCATTTGGACTCTTCCATGTCCACTTTCTGTTCACCCTTTTCTTGAAAAAAGTGTTCATTACTGACAGTCCTTGAGATTCTGCAAATTCCACAAGTCTTTCACCTCTTATTTCTTTCACCAATTCCAAAATTTCCTATAGTTCCTCTTTCTGCGCTGTTTTGCCTTTTTCCAACCTTAGCATTAAAGTCCCCCATAATAATAGTGTAGTGGGTTTTCTGCTCATCTAGAAGACTCTCAATTTCAGTGTACATTTCTTCAACCTCTTCATCATCATGGCTCGATGTTGGTGCATAAATCATTATAATCTTTAGCTTGTACCTCTTAGAAATCTTGAGTATTAGTTGTTGTTGTTGTTGTTGTTTGGTTTTTAGGAGCATTAGCAACTAAGGTCATATTGCTCCGGGAATATGCGGTGGTCATTCCCTTGACCTTTCCGCATCCTCCGTATTTGGTGGTGACGGGCTCGAACCCCGGTCTAACCAAGAAGCGTGTGCAACGCACTGCTGCTCCTTCCCACCTGGCTACGGAGGCGCTCAAGTACTAGTCTTGACACCCTTGGTGATGTACTTTTGAATTCCAAAATGTTGTTTTTAAAATCTTTATGTACCAGTAACCCAACTCCACCTTCACTCCTTTCACTGTTTCCATGGGTGTACAGCAGATTTCCACTTGATAAATTTATAAGTGATTCATTTCTTCTTCTTGTTTCAGCCAAACCGATGATATTCCAATTCACATTTTCTAATTCCTTTTCCAGCTCTAATATCCTGTCTTCACCGATGAATGATCCATGTGACGTACTTATTTTAATTACTTTATTGGTATGTAAGAGACAACTGACACAATTAGACTCAAACGATCCCAATAACTAAATAAAACTGGCATTTTGGATTTCAAAACTGAAATCTGTTTTCAGGCCTGGATTTTGGTGTTTAGGAGGATTTCTTAGCATTTGGTCTCACATAGTTAAATTTTAGAACTCCTCCCAAATATCCACCCCTGAAAACAGATTTCGGTATTCAAATCAAAAATGTAGCCAATTTTATTTAGATATTGGTATTGTTTAGGGTCTAACTGTACTAACTATCCTTTGCATACCACTAAACTAATTAAAATATTTAATGTATTATTATTATTATTATTATTAGCCATATGGTGCAAGGAAGCCTGAGGCTTATGCTGCACCGGCCAAAAAAAATTCCCTATTACCCTGAGAGAGAGAGAGAGAGAGAGAGAGAGAGAGAGAGAGAGAGAGAAGTAGAAAGGAATCACCAAGAAAGGGAAGAATGATGATATCCAGCTCAGGACCCTGGGTGTGCCAAGCCCATACTCACCAGATATGAGCCCCTGGGGATATAGAAAAGTCTATTTATTAAATCATTCTTACTTAATAAAAGTTTTTATTGTAAAATAAATCTTTATTTTTCTGACATAGTTATGTTTATGTCAAGAAAATAAAACAAAAGATTTATTTATAAAGTGAAACAGAGGGCACAACAGAACCACCCAGGTGCTTTTACCCTCAGGCTGTCACTGGTTAGAAATAGTGATGAATAATCTTTCGCTCATATTGTCAACAACTGCCTGTGCGATAATTAGCATTAGCATTGGCATTTGATGCAAGAAAGCAAGCTTATGCAGCATCAGCCAAAAAAAAAAAAAAAAAACCCACTTCCACTTCACCCCTCTGTTCGTTCAAAATACCTGTCCAGCTGAGCCTTAAACTTATTTAGGCTATCAACCTCCACCACAAGGGAGGGAAGTCTGTTCCACCAATCAACCAACCACCCGCTGGCTAAAGGCAAATTTCCGCACGTCTATCCTACATCTGTCTTTCCTCAATTTGAATTTATGCCCTCTCAGGTGATTTTTTTGAGCTAGAGGAAGAATCCCATCAGCATTGAGCATGCTTAAACCATTCAAGGCTTTATACACCTCTATCAGATCACCTCGCTGGTGCCTAGTCTCCAGACACTGTAATTTGCAAAACTTAAGCCTTTCTTCGTAAGAGCACCCCTTTGTTCCATTCACTAATCTTGTTGCCCTTCACTGTACTCGTTCCAGCAGCTCTACATCCTTCTTGAAATGAGGCCTCCAGACCTGTATACAGTACTCTAGGTGTGGCCTGACCATCGCCTTATACAATGGAATAATCACCTCCTTATCCCTGCTGGAAAAATTCCTGTATATCATTGACAATACTCCATGAGCTACTCTTGCAGCCCGTCTGCACTGCTCAGAGAACTTCATATCTGCCTGCACAACCACCCCCAAGTCCCTTTCATTCTCTACCACTGTCAGTGTTGTACCACAGAGTTGATACGTTGCTCTGGGGTTGCTGTTTCCCATGTGTAGTACTTTACATTTGTCAATGTTAAACTTCATTTGCCACCTCTCAGCCCATCTGCTCAACCTTTCCAGATCCTGTTGCAGCAGCATAGTGTCAGTAGTGTCCTTGACAACCCTGCCAACCTTTGTATCGTCTGCAAACTTGGACATTAAGCCCGATATACCATCATCAATATCATTTATAAATACAGAAAACAATAATGGACCCAACACTGAGCCCTGAGGGACTCCACTAACAACATCAGTCCACGATGAGCAGTGTCCATTGATTACCACTCTCTGTCTTCTTCCCCTCAACCACCCCTTTAGCCATAGCAGCAATTTGCCTCCAATGTCACACTGCTCCAATTTGTGTAGCAGTCTTCCATGTGCAACAGTATCAAAAGCCTTTCTAAGATCCAAGTATATAATATCAAAGTTATTCCCTGCATCCAGTTCTTTTGTGACTGCATCATAGTATCCAATCAAGTTGGTCAGGCAAGACTTCCCCTTAACAAAACCATGCTGTGTCTGAGCTATAACTGAAGTCTTGTCTAAATGATCCTGCAGTGCTTCTTTAACCAGTGCCTCCATTAATTTTCCTGGAACAGAAGTTAAGCTCACAGGTCTATAATTATTTGTGTCAGCCTTTGATCCTCCTTTGTGAATTGGGGTCACATTTGCACATTTCCAGTCTATGGGTACCTCCCCTGAGTCCAAGGAAGCTCTCATAATTATGGCTAAGGGTTTGCTTACTTCCTTTGCTGAATCCTTTAATATAACTGGATAGATCACATCCACCACGGGTGCCTTTCTTGTGTTTATCTTCAACAGTTTCTCCTCCACTTTACTCCCAGTTATTTCAAGATTCTGTAGCTTACTGCTAGAGTTGAATACACCTCTGGCATTCCCCTTGCTGAATAACTCCTCATGTGTGAATGTCGATGCAAAATATTCATTTAGTTTGTTAGCTACCTGAGCAGGATCATCAACACTTGACCCATCAATATCAAGTGGACCAATCTGATTCATCCCCTTCCTTCTAGAGTTTACATAAGTAAAGAACTCTTTGCTGTTTTTCTTTGCATCCCTTGCCAAGGATTTCTCGTAATCTGCCTTCGCCTGCCTAACCTCCTTTGTAACTTGGTTGCATATCAACTTGTATCTATCATAGGCTTCTGTGTCATGTGTTAATTTGTATGTATCCCATGCATTTTTCTTCTCTGCCATATGCCTCATTAGTTCATCTGACATCCATTTTGGCCTAAACCTTGAACAATATTTCTTAGTTGGTATGTAAAGCCTAGTAGCTTCCAAGATAAGTTCTTTGAATGCTTCCCATTTTGAATTTGCTGTTGGTAACATCATCAGTTGGTCCCACTGTATAGAATTTAAATATTGTCTCAGTCCATCGTAGTCGCCTTCATGGAAGCAATAACCCTTCCCTTTACCCCCAATGGTAGTTACCTCTTTGAGTAAATCCCACTTCAGCACACTGTGATCACTGCCACCTAGTGGTTCATTTATCTGCAGATTCTTAATGCATGAAGAATCACTGCTGATAATCAAATCAAGAGTATTACTCCCTCTAGTTGCCTCCCGAACATGCTGATGTAGAAAACAATCATCCAATAAATCCACAAAAGCCCTGCTAGTGTGTGAGTAACCAGCCCCCAAATTCCAGTCAATATCTGGGAAATTAAAATCTCCCATTATAAGACACTCTGATTTACTGGCCCACTCTATTTCCCTGTACAGTTCCTTATTATACTCATCAGAGTCATTAGGCCTATAGCACACTCCTATTCTCAATTTTGATCTCCCAATGTTTATGTCACACCAAACTGACTCCACACTGCACTGTCCAGCGATGTCGACTGGCTTCACTTCCTTGGTTTTTATGTGTTTCTTAACTAATAGCATAACCCCTCCCCCCTTCCTATCCTGTCTATCCTTTCTGTAGACATTGTACTCCCCAAATTGCAGTTCTGCATCCCTTATATCTGTGTGACACCACGTCTCTGATATCCCAACAATATCTGCCTTCGATGTTTTGAGCAATACCTCAAATTCATCAAATTTATTTACTAAACTCCTAGCATTGGTGTACACGCAAGTATACCTGCACCTGTTTCTATTCTTAGCTACCCTAACACAACCCATGTGTTTACTTGTACCGCAATGGCTCCCAGCAGTCTCTGAAATACCATGCATCTTGTTTTTCAGGCTTCTGCTCATTCTAATAGAAGCCTGAATTGACTACAATCAATTAATTAATATTTTCCCAATGTTCCACAGATCAAGTGCACTTTCTTTTTTTTTTTTTTTTTTTTTTAACCAAGTATATGAGATTCTTATTATTAGTACAGGAACTTCCCGGCTTACGTAATAAAAATTTGACTTTACATAAGTTTTTGCTGGCCGGTACAAACAAAAAAATCATGGAAACGTATTTTGCATCCCATAGTAATAAATGGAGGTATCATGAAAATATCGTAATGTGAACCCAATAACACATTGCTTTTTTTTTTTTTTTTTGCGATTCATTCCAAGACCTTGGAAGTTGAAAATTTTCGCTATCTTACTAAGCTATTTATCTCTCTAAAATGTCATTTTTATAATGGAAATTGCACTACCCTTTCATCGTTACCATATATTCCCATTATAAGAATCAATTTTGAATGACTTGGTGATATTTTTCTAAAGCACGTTTCTGGAAGTCACAACCATAAAACAATAAAAACAATTTGCAATTTCCAGTTTATCGGGTTTTCTGTTAGTGCATCTAATTATGAACGGGTAGTAAACTCAATCTCACTGCATTTGCAATAATACCGATAACTGCAATTGTGTGGATTTTTACAGTATTATGGTGAAAAGAGTTCCCCTACACTGAAATCTTACAAAAAACATAAATAAATTTTCAGAATCTTCTCTTCATTCCTATTTACTTATTATTAGAATGGTGAAGGAAAAGTGACCAACAGAAAGCGCAAGTGCTGGCAGTGCTTGGAAACGAAACAAAACAAAATTGATTTAGAAATGAAGATGATTAATTAAGAAGTACGAAGCAGGACAGAGTTTGTCATCTACTGCATGGAATTAGGTCTTGCTGCTTCAACAGTGAATACAGTGCATATAAAAGAACATGTCAAAGGATCACTTAAGATCAACAGTGTTCAGGGCTATATGGAAGCTGGAACAGCTATTAATAATATGAATGGAAAATCAGGTTCAGAAGCGAGTGCCCCTGAGTCTAATGACCATTCAAGCAAAAGCAACAAGTATTTATGAAGATATGAAGGATTAGTACGGCGAACCCCAACTCAAGTTCGTGGCAAGCAACGGGTGGTGTAATAGGTTAATAGTTTCGTGCTGGTTTCCAAAACATTAAAGTATTCAGTGAAGTCGCCAGTGCCGATTCTGCAGCAGCAGAGAAATTTTGTGATGTATTGGAAAAAATTATTGATATAGGCGGCTATTCAACGCAGCAAATTTTTAATGTTGACAAGACTGCTCTGTATTGGAAAAAAATGCCGGATCGAACATACATTGCCAAAGAGGAAAATACAATGTCAGGTTTCAAGGCATCAAAAGATAGAACCACGCTCTTGCTTGGGGCTAATGCAGCCGGAGATTACAGATTAAAACCACTGCTTGTGGTTTTTTTTTTTTTTTTTTTTTTGTAGTTGTTGGCGCATCGGCTTCTGTGGCCATAATGCACCTCCCAAGGTTTTTGCAGTACTTTGATCCAAGCCGAGGCGGGATTCAAACCCGCGACCTTCGGGTTGCCAGGCAGGCACTTTACCCACCCGGCTAGCCCGGTCGGCACCACTGCTTATGTACCATTCTGGAAATCCTCGTGCATTTAAGGGCATCGATAAAGCCACCCTACCCGTGTTTTTTTTCTGATTGAACCAGAGAGCATGGATAATAATATCTCTCTTTGAGGATTGGTTTAAACGCTGCTTCATTCCCGAGGTTGAAAAATATTGTAAAGACAATGATGTTCCTTTCAAGATTTTGATTCTATTAGATAATGCTCCTGGACATCCTACGCATCTAGATGATTACAATTCGAACGTGAGAGTCATATTTCTACCGCCAAACACGACTTCACTCATCCAACCTATGGATCAGGGTGTTATTTCGAATTTAAAAGAATACTATTTATACACAACATTTGCTCAGGCATTGTCTGCAGTAGACGGTGAGAAAAATTTTACATTAAGAGACTTTTAATAAGTTCTTTAGTAAGGTTGAGCAGTCGATCCCTTCTAAATCTCCACAGCCCTCAACCTCCGCAGCAGCTTACTTATCAGCTGAAGACGTTGATTCTGGCAACGATGCTTGAGAGGTAAAACTTATTGACATTATGCCTGTCTCCTCTTTTTTTTTTTTGTAATTTTATAATTTTGAATTTTTTTTTAAATTGCATGCTTTTGTAATTTTTCCTGCGCATGAGATAAAAAATTGAATAAATACAATAAATAATTCTATTTACATGTTTGTCAAACATTTCTTTTTTGATTCAATAAATTCAGCAAGCACAGTTGCGAATGCTGCACAAGCATGGGGGAAATTCCAACTTATGTAAAATCCGACTTATGTAGCGTTCTGTGGAACGCAACCCTTACATAAGTCGGGGAGTTCCTGATTAATAAAGGCAAATCAATACAACAGAGCCAGGTTTATTCAACCAGTCTTAAAAAACAAAATACTGATTTCCTGCAATTAACTATCAAACCTTTCCTTAAGTTACATAAATTTGTTTTCTTTTCTAGTCCTACCAGATTAGGATCCATATTTATTCGCACAATTAATAATCCTTATATTAAGTTTACACAACTAGCTCTAAATATGGAAGGTTGTGTGCATGTATTTTAAAATTTAAGCGGATGCATGTCCTTTAACTTGTGCTACTAGTGAAATTAAAAAAGATATCTCCATTATTTAATTTATTAAAGCCTCTGAAAGGTCTAAAACAGTAGGATCTCAATTTTCTAAGGCAAATAGAAAAATGCCCCAGATAACAGAAATCTTTGGTAATAGGTACAACTTTTATTATCTGAGATTTCTGTTATCAGTAACAGAAACAACTTTTTCATTGATTTTTATAGGAATTAGAGATTCATTTATTAGTGTACAATATTTATTACATACAATAATTACAATAAAAATATGTATGGAGCAATTTTATAAATTTATAATTTTATTCTCTCTTATGGCATTTAATAAAATTGCTTAAAAACAAAGTTTTAAATGCATTGGCTGATAAGTTCACTTTTTTATATTAACCATTGTTGTTATTATTTACACATTAGCATTAGTAGAGGCATATGATGCAAGAAAGCAAGCTTATATCAGCCAATAAAAAAGAAAAAAAAAAATACGCTCCCATTTCACCCCTCCATTCGTTCCAAATACCTGTCCAGCTCACTTCCACAACAAAATATATATTAACATCTAAGCATTCTAGTTATTGCAATCCAAGAAAAGTTTCTAAAAGATTAAGATGATCACTGTGACAAGTTTGAGCAGAAAACATAATTAATCTTGTTATCCAAATGTCAGAGTACTTATTTTCCAGTTTGAACACTGATCGAAAGTTCATTGGCTATATATTGTCATGTAATTAATTTAAAAGTTTGTACAATTTAATTTAAAAATCAATTAATTTAAAAAACAATAAAAAAATGAAATTAAAAATCAATTTAAAAGCCTTACTTGTCTTTCTGTTTTCTTGCTTTGGCTGGCAAAATTAGCAGAAATTTCAGTTAATATAAGCTTGGTTAATTGAGGTACTTCAATTAAGTCACTAAGTAGATATCTGGTATCAAGACTTAGAATACTCACAGAAATCTTAATATATGTGTGTGTGTGTGTGTGTGTGTGTGTTTTTACAAAATTCCTGAGTGTCTAAACAAAACATATTTTATCCTAGAAACTTACGAACACTATTCAGAGAACATCATTTTGGATTGCAAAAATGATGTCAAGGTCTTTTTCATTATCTTTATGGCTATTGCTTTAAATTTGCTTTTATTTGAAATGTAAGGCTCTACATTTTGGCTTTCTGCCAAAAAGTAGAGCCTTACATTTCAAATATTGTTGTATTCTAGTAATATACTGACATTTTACAGACTACCTGAATAATAACAATTATCTAGATGTTATTTGGAAGCATTCCTGTAAAAACTATTTGGTTGCATATGGTTTCCCTTTAACAAACATATTCTGTATAATTCCATTCCTATCAATCTGATCCGATGATACAAACATTTTGCTGCACTAAAATATAGCTGGCACTTTTCTGACCATTCTTGCAGCCTGTTCAAATCATCCTGAAGGAGCGCTACTTGATACTGGTCATTAACTACTCTCCCAATCTTTACATTGTGTGCAAATTTTGACATCAAGCCTTCTATCCCACCATCAATGTCATTTATGAAAATCAGAAATAAATAACAGTGGTTCTAGCTGCCGCAAGTGGGTAGGTGAAGTAAGCGTTGCTTAAGGGTGGCAGTTCAGGAGGGCGCCAAAAAAATTTTTTTGACATATAAAAGTTGGACCTCTGTTCAACAAACTTCTTTATAGATAAATTTGATATTTAGCGATTTTTTTTAAATTCCCCTGGGTAATTACATTTATAATACTTTCAGTAGAACGAAGAAAATTTCCATATAATGAACGGATGACGAGGGGCTTTACTGGGAACGCATTGTTCGCACCTATCGAGTCAGTTAGTGCTGCTGCTAAGCACAAGTTAAGAGCCAAAGGGATTACCGTTCTACAACTTATTGCTACTCATAAAAAAATCTATCCAACCACTTGTCCCACATATTTAGAAGTCGTGCTGGTCATCTGATTGGTTTTATTCAATTAGATGATTAGCGCGACTTCCATCATTTACCAGTATTCAAAATGACAGGCAAATAATTCATTTGAAATAAATACAGTACATGAAATTGTAGAACATTACTTTGCTTATCTGGATCTGTATTTCATATTTATATTTTGAGGTTATAAAATCTTCTTTTTCTTTAAGTTCTCTGCCTTCAGGCAGATTCAGGGCTTCACTGACGCCATGTTCCTCTATCTTGTGCTATACTTTTAATTCTTGCATAATTTCTTCTTACCGTCCAATCCATCATTCCAATTCTCCTTCTCCCAGCCGTTCTCTTCCCACACATCTACCCCTCAATCCCTTTCCTCAGCATGCTTTCTCTTCTCAATACATGTCCTATAAAGCTATTTTGTCTCCTTCTTAATTCTTTACAAACGTTCTCTTTCTACTTTCTGCAAAATCTCATTCTCACTCTGTACACCCATTTCACCCTCTCTATTCTCTTCCACACCCACATCTCGAAAGCTTCTATGCGTCTGATCTCCTCTTTCCCAGTATCCATATCTTGGAGTCATATAGTACAACAGTCCATATTAGTTTTCATCATTTGCTTTCTTAATTCTCCTTGAAATTTCTTCTCAATAGTTCTTTTCTATTACTAAATGCTTCTTTCCCATTGCAATCCTTGTTTTTATTTCTTCCAGACTTTTCCCAATTTCTGTCAATGTGCTTCCCAAGTACCTGTATCCGTCGACCTGTTCCAATATTATTCCATTTATTGTTGTATTGATTCTTCTTCCTGGTTACTCTGACATTCACATTACCTTGGCTTTATTACTGTTAATCTTCATATTTTACTCTTTTATTGTGCTGTTCAAGATGTCCATGGAGCACTGTAATTCTTCATTATTAGCAATCAATATCTAGTCATCTGCAAATCTTATTGTCTTTATCCCCCCCTCCTACTTTTTACACCTCCTTTCTGCTCTTCTTTGAACTCTTTTATCAGTGCTTCTGCGTATAAATCAAATAGTATAGGGGACATGGAACATCCTTGCCTTACACACCTACCAATGGGAAACCACGGAATATTTTCAAGAAAATAGAACAGAGGAAGAAGCATTCCAAAAAATTCTCGATTCAGCTAATAATATGGCTACTATCATTAGTATTGCCGCTTCATTTCCAGAAGTAAGCACTGTTATTGTTATTTGGTTTTTAGGAGCATTAGCAACTAAGGCCATACTGCTCTGGTGCGGTGGTCATTCCCTGACATTTCCGCATCCTCCGTATTTGGTGGTGACGGGCTCGAAACCCGGTCTAATCAAGAAGCGTGTGCTACGCACTGCTGCTCCTTCCCACCTGCCTACGGAGGCACCGGAAGTAAGCACTGTAAGGAAAATATTGAAAAGACGTCATTTCGATTATGAACATAGAGAGAAAGCTATTCAGGAACCGCAACGAAATTTCAAAATTAATTTTTTCTTTCAAATTATAGACAAAAAAATTTTCTC
Source organism: Mastigoproctus giganteus (assembly GCF_048544385.1). Classification (NCBI taxonomy): domain Eukaryota; kingdom Metazoa; phylum Arthropoda; class Arachnida; order Uropygi; family Thelyphonidae; genus Mastigoproctus; species Mastigoproctus giganteus. Next base: position 228,672,321 of record NC_143581.1, on the reverse strand, counting down.
GTTAACTGAAAGGTTTAGAAATATGAAAGAACATGTAGAAATATTTAAAATATTTTATAATATTTCTCAATTTAAAAAAAAATGGTAATATAACGATTTTTTAAATCTTTGCAAAGATTTATGTAACAAATTAAATGATACTGATCATAACGAGTCTGACATTGATGGTTTAGCATTATCTGAAGAAATTAGAGTACTTCAAATTTATATTAAAGACAATATTACTCCATTTGAAGTGTTACAATATACTTTTAAAAACAATTTTACAGATACTTTTTCAAATGTAACAGTTGCATTAAAAATTTATGCAAATGAGGGGAACAAAGAGGTGCTCTCACCAAGAAAGGCTGAAGTTCTGCAAATTGCAGTTTCTGGAGACTAGACTCCTATGAGGTGATCTAGTTGAGGTGTATAAGGCCTTGAATGGGTTGAGCAGGCTCAATGTTGATGGGATTCTTCCTCTTGCTCAGATTACGTACTTGCAAGAGCATAAATTCAAACCGAGGAAAGACAGTTGTAGAACAGATGTTCAGAATTTTGCATTTAGCTAGCGAGTGATTGAATGTGGAACAAACTTCCATCTGTTGTCGTGGAAGTTGACAGTTTAAAAAGATTCAAGCAAGAACTGGACAAACTTTTGGAGCGTAGGGGGAAATGGGTTCCACCCCCCCCCCTTTTTTTGGCTGATGCTGTATAAGCTTGCTTTCTTGCATCATATGCCACTACTAATGCTAATGCCAATTTTTCTGACTTTAGACAATTTTCCCTTGCCTCAGGTGAACGGAGTTTTTCAAAATTAAAATTAATGAAAAATTATTTACGATCGACAATGTGTCAACAACGACTCTCTAAATTGGCAATAATTTCAATGGAAAATGAACAATTGGAACAAATAAAAATAAATGAAATAATTAATAAATTTGCATCTCTTTAATCAAGGAAACAGATTTGTATAATTTTTTTAACATTATAATTTTCCTTTTATTTTATTATTGTGATAGAGTATGATTACTGTGATTTAGAATTTAAAGTTTATTTCCAGAATTTCAGAATGATTTTGTTATTTTTGTTTGTTTTTTCATTATATTATATGTGAGATATGTCGTAATTCTTTTCTTTTTCAATAAATTAATAATAATTATTTACATATAATTTATTTTTAAATTGAAATATTTTGGGGTGGTAAATTGGATTTTGCTTACTGGTGTCACATAGGGTAGCAGCAGCTCTGGGTTCAAGAACCCATCTCTGGGAAGCCCCAGTTCTGACTTTACACCAACCTGAAGAATATCTATTAATCGCAGCCCTCTGCCTTCTGCCCTGTAGCCACCCAACAATCCATCTTAGAATTTTCCCATTAATCCCAATATGTTTCAGCTTATACAATAACCTAGAGTGAAATGCCTTGCTAAAATCCAAATAAACTATGTTGAAACTGTGTCAAAACAGCTTACAAATTAGTTAAATATAATTTTTTCTTAACAAAATCATGTTGTGTGTATTCAGAATGCCATATCTATCCAAATGTCTCTGGAATGCACTCTTAATCATTTCTTCTAGGATTTACCCTCCCACTGAAGTCAAACTAACTGATCTGTAGTTACCAACTTTAGCATTGGTGATACACTGGCACTTCTCCAATCCAAAGGAATCCCTCCTGAGTCCAAAGGTGCCCTCATAATTAACTTCAATGATTCAATACACTCCCTGTCGGCTTCCCACAAAATTACATGATCAGCATCATCTTGATCCTGGATTTCTGTAAACAAATCGTTTTGAGCCTTGGTGATGATTTTGAAGTCCATTGCATGCTCTGGCGCTTCGTCTCTCTGGATCATACTGAAACAACCAACACTTGTCTCCAGTGACAACACAATTGAGGAAATTAGGATTGTCTTGACAAATCTGAATGAAGTCTTTGCATGGAACATTCTTTGTCGCTTCTACTCGTCCATGAAGCTGTACGGCACAAATTTTGCACAGAACTTGCTTTTCTCTCAATATTCATGCAGAATTTGATGAATTGTCTCCTTGTTCATACATATGATGAATTGTCTCCTTGTTCATCAGCCATCATTGAATGTTAAATGCTGATCTCTTGCCACAGTTTCTCAAACTTTCGCAATTCTATCCACATTCTGAGAGGCTGATGGACGCCCACTCCTTGGATCATAACAAACACCCTCATGTCCATCTTTGGACCACTTTATACCATTCAAACACACTGCTATGGCTTAACGTTTCATCACCATAAACTGTGTTTAACTTTTCATATGTTGGAGATTTTCCCAGGGTAAAACAAAATTTGATATTCATTCATTGCTCCACTGCAGAATCGTGACAAAGAATGTAATGCTACTAACAAAACTGATTGTTATTGCAACCTGTCAGCCTACTGAGCAATCTCTGTAGCACAATATTTGAGGATGTTAAATCATTGGAGTAAGTTTGAACTACAATGTACCACTTCTGTTTATTTTCAAACTCATTGAATATGACCACAATAGTAGAGTCTAGGAACTTTATTGCCAAACCTCATATAACACGAACAACCTTAGAACGATAAATGCAGTAAGGTTGTTGTTGTGTGTTTTATGACAAAAGGGCAACTAAAGCCAAAATGTGTCTGTTGGAGTCATCATCACTATATTTGTTTTAGTTATTTATAGCTAGAATATCAAAGCACATATATTATTCATAGACATTTAATATACATAAGTTCATATAGGTTTACTGTCACCAAGTATACGAGAGTCAGATGTGCCAAAGATTCAAAGGAATGGTATGGTGGCTAAGCAGGATGGACAATCAATCAGAATGTGTCTTACTGTGGGTTTCAGCTGAGGGAAAGTACAGCAGAAGATCTTCTCAAAGTAAATATCTGTGTGTAAGAAAGGTGTGCTCAATAGGCTGCCTTGTCAATACAACATCTGCCCAAATATGTCTGTGCATTAGAATACCACAGATTATTATTATTTTTATTTTTTTTTTATTCTGAAAAGTTTAGTGCACAGTTGTGTAGAAAACGAAAGTATATTTGGCACAAAAGATATTTCTATAATCTGTAACATACACAAATTTAAAGTTGCATTTATTGTGATCTGGATTTTTGTCAGCTTAATCCACAAGAGCATCTCTTGAGGGTCCAACATGGCTGGGAACTCAAATTGTTTTTCTTACTTTTTAAAAATCACCAAGATGATCCTTAAGATGTTAAATGAATGGGCATGAGGAATACTGATTACTCTGTAGAGCAAGCACTGTGCTAAGGCACAGAAGAAGGCAGGACACAGCTAGTGCTTGCTAATACCATCCAAGGCTAGTTTAAAGGCCCATAGATCTGCTGCAAAAGTACTGCAAATAACAGGCAAGAGAACAGATACAGTTGTTTCTGGAAAAACTACTACAGCATCCACTGAGTTATTCAATTTTTATTCATCTGTATAAATCTGATAACTGCTTCTATTTTCAAACTGTGCAACAAATTTAGCTTCTGATTAACAATTGGAGATATATCATTTTTCTTTCATTTTGTTAGTTACAAAATGGATAAAGGTATGGTCAGCAACCAAGGACGCTCTGAATTCATGTCTACAGTGTAGATGTGATTGAAAAGCTCAAATACTCAGATTATCACCCATAACAGTTCATGAATAACGGACAAGTTTTGATGTGATAATTATCTGCTTATTTTTGCTATGCACATGTAGAGTAGAGTAGAGTAGAGAATCTCATCAAAGATGCAGCAGAATCACCAATGCATTTGTATACAAGCTGTAAATTGGAGAAGTTCTAAAGGCTCCTAGCACTATGTGGAGAGGTTGCTTTTTTTCTTGTCTGGATCTCTCTTTCTTCAGAAAAACAGGACAAGGTCTATTCATACCTGCTTCAGGATGTAACTTAAGTACATTCATTCCATGAATGTTGATATCTATTTCATCTGTGTTTGGATATTTCTAGTTTTAATGAGTTGTAGATTGGTCTTTACTTCTAAAGATGTCAGCTCTGGATGCCATATTGAAGGAGTGGAATTTCCTGATCTTCTCAAGCATTTCCTTCAATGCTGTTTTTCTTGATAAAAGTACTTTATTCCAATGCATGATTTTATTTGAGGTATAGCACCCTCTCTCCGTAGCAGAGTTGTCAGAGCGGGAGTGCAGTAGCATGTGCTCTTTGAGTAGACTGGGATTCAAACCTCTGACTGCTGAATACGGTCGATCTGCCAACCCACACTGGACCAGCGTGGCAGATTATGGTCCATTTCCCTCAGCATGAATTGTTGAGGAGGCTTCCATCCTGCAGTGGGTTGATAATGGTTGCACTTTACCTTTTTTTTTACCCTCTCTATGCAGCTACATTTTGTTTATCGTTTTACTGAAGAAGCATACGAACATGGAGGGTCAGTTGAAGGAACTGCTTTCTCATCTCCAGGCAGGATACTTTATTTTTAACTTTACATTTTTGTATTTGTTTTCCAATAATCACATTTCACATGTTTCGGAAAAAGCTGAGTAGTTTCCCCCTGCAGTATGGAATGGGATGTAGAAGCAATGTAATTTGTCTGATCATGATCTTTCATTTCACAGCACAGAAAAAAGTGGATCTTCCCAACATCACCTAAGACTGTCCATATTGCTGGCAGTGATAATATCTTATTGTAACTGGTATATAGGGGCACATTTTTAAATTTAAATATCCTGCTTTTACTAATTACGATAAATAATCAATAAAAGCAGAATATTTAAATTGCAAAAGGATAGCTAAAGGTAAGAATTACAGATCATGTAGGAGCAAAAATGCCATCTTTCTTCATTATTATTCTTCATCATCATTAAATTCATGGTATTATGTGGGGTAATCTCAACTGATAATCTGCAGAGGTCTTTTGTTATAACAGCTTCTTTTATTGATAATATTGTGAGATTTCTTTTGAAAGATGACCTAATTGTAAACATATGATCATTTTTGATTAGCCAATCAAGTCTATATCTTCTGAACTAAAAAATAGGATAATTTCCCAGCAGGCTGAGTCATTAATGACTAAATCACCAAGAATGAAAGTACAAAAACAGGTTGAAAGGAACTGATTTTAATTTATTTCCCTGAGACATATTTGGACGTACCATCTAAGGTTGTAATGGAGTCACTTGATCCATTATTATATGGTAAGACTGATCTATTTTCAACCCCTTTTAGACCTGAGTGATGTCTTTTGACTCAAACTCATTCCTGCCATTGGGAAGCAGGAATAATGGCACCAAGTGACAAAGTGGATAAGTTAGGTGAGCAAATGAAATAAAAACCCTCCTTTTGAAAAACTTCTTTGAAAAACGAAAATACTGACTATATTACTGAAGTGAAATGAGAAAAAAATCAAAATGAAAACTTTATTTGCTAGAACACTCACAAAGAAAAATCATTGAAATAAATTGCTTGGTCTTAAGATTCGCTTGGCAACTGTAGCCATAAATGTGCTAAGGCTGTTCAAAATAAGAATGTAACACAATGAATTTGGCTTGTGTCCAAATTTCCACCTTCATTTTCTGCCTATGCTAAAGCTCTCAAAATTGTAAAACAGCTATTAATCTGTATGAATACTCTATTCTGAACAGGCTATAAGTTCAAAACTTGCTTCTTGCCCAAATGGTAGTCAAACATTCTAGTCTCTTGCCAAAGCCCACAACTTCCGTTTATCAATACTCCCAGATCTATTACAACCTAATGATTCCATTGCATCATCAGTTAAAGACAAAGCTCACTTGCTAACATCCTATTTTTCTTCTAAATCCAGTATCTATGATCTTAGTAAACCACCTCCTGTCATAATTGATACCCTCCACTCAATGTCTCTGGTCTTCAGACAGAAGATTGTTGTGTAATTCTTGCTCTTGACACTTTTAAGGCTTTTCATTCATGTTTGGCATAAAGATCTTCTGAACAAGCTCCCAATCCTATGGAATGCCAACTTTTTTTTTTTTTTTTTTGCAATTTTCCAGTTTTTCTCTCTGACCATTCATTATGGGTGATGATAGATGGCACTCTATCTTTTAACTTCCCCACTAATAATGGTATTCTGCAAGGTTCAGTTCTTTCTTCCACTGACTGGAAACTTACCGTAATTTCGCTGATGATAGCACACTATATTTCAATTTGAGAAACCTTGCCCTGAACAAACAGCCTCAATTCCAGATAATTCTCCAATGGGGCAAAAAAAAATTTAGTTAACTTCAATCCTTCTAAAATTTAGTCCTGTCTTATTTCTTGCAAAAAAAAAAAAAAAAAAAAAAGGTGTCCAGTACACAAAAGTGTACACAAAGATTTCTAGAGAGGATCACATATCTCTATTAGGGTTTACCTTGACTTTTATTATTATTATTATTATTATTATTATTATTATTATTAGCCATATGGTACAAGGAAGCCTGAGGCTTATGCTGCACCGGCCAAAAAAAATAAAAATTCCCTATTACCCTGAGAGACAGAGAGAGAAGTAGAAAGGAATCACCAAGAAAGAGAAGAATGATGATATCCAGCTCAGGACACTCTTAATCTCTCCTAACATATATACATCACAAATACTGCTTTCTCTGCATCAAAAAATTGTATTTTCTTTTTTGCTCTTGGCATTAATTTTCTTATAAACAAATGCTCATTCTGTACAAACCTTTAACGTGTCCTACCATGGAATATTATTCCCACATCTGGGGGTAATGTCCCCAAAACTTCTCAAGCTTCTTGATCTCATTCAAAAGGGAGCAGTCAGGTTAAGGACCCATCTCTTACAAAGTCTGTCCACTCTATCTCATAGATGTTCAGTTTTTGCTGCATTTTTTTCTATACATAATTCCATGGGTACTGTTCATCTGAATTGGCATTTAATTTCCCCCCCCCCCACTCTCCTCCAAACTATTCTGAAAGTCCATTCACTGTCCAACTCCAAACCCATAGAACCAACTTTAATTTCTGTCAATAAGCATTTTCTGTCTTCTCAGCCATCAACCTATACATGGTACTGCACGCCTCCGTAGCCAGGTGGGAAGGAGCAGCAGTGGTAGCACATGCTTCTTGATTAGACCGGGGTTCGAACCCGTCACCACCAAATACGGAGCATGCGGAAAGGTCAGGGAATGACCACCGCACCGGAGCAATATGGCCTTAGTTGCTAATGCTCCTAAAAACCAAATAACAACAACAACAACATACATGGTACTAAGTATTATAGGTTTTAATACCTTTCATGTTTGTGGTTTTCACATGAAAAAAAAAAAATAATAATAAAAATAAATGTAATCAAATAAAATAACAATACTGATGAAGCGATGAAGGTGACAAGCCACAAGGGTAGCAAAAATTTACTTTTGAAATAATAAAATTTCACGAATAAGTGAGTACATGTTTAAATTTACATGCAGTCCCATTCTTAGTTGGGGGTTTATCACTGCACTAACAAATGCCAGATACTTCATTTGGATAGCAAGAATCTCAGAATAACATCATTTAGGAGGAATCAAACTCAAGATAGCAGAAAATAAAAAAGAACCAGGGGTAAATATATAATCCAATGTGAAATTGGCTAAGCAGTGCAGACGATCTTCTAGGACAGCTCGTGGGATGCTGTCAATGACACAGAAATTTTGCCAGTAGGGACAGAGTGATGATTATCCCACAGTATAAGGTAATGGTAGGCTACATTATGAATACTGTACACAGATCTTGAACTCTTATTTTAGAAAGGATATGGATCTGTTGGAATGGGTAAAAAGAGAAATAAGATTAATCGGGGAGACAAGAGGGTACTTTTTCATGAAAGACTTGAGTTCTGTGAATGGGTTCAGTTAACTAAATGTTGATGGCATCTTTAGTCTGTAAATCTACACACACACAGGAGACCAAAAATTTAAATTGGAAAAGAACGGTTGCAGAAAGATGTATGAAAATTTGCTTTCAGCTAGGGTAATTAATTGCAACAAAGTTCCATCTAATGGAAGTAAGTAGTTTTAATAAATTTAAAAGAATTAGTGTGTTGCTCAGAACTTAAATCCTTTTACATCTGTACTTAACAACACAAATCAAAGTCGGAAAATAACTTAGTTTAAAGTATTCACTGGAAGAAAATTATAAACATTTTCGACCAACTATTCATTTAGATACCTTAGTACTCATTAGGTATTCTGATAGATTTAACCTAGAATATAGAGAATTACTTACTGGATCACCTTTTGGTCCATCAATGCCAATAGCACCCTAGATAAAGAAACAAACCATTTCAGTGAGTCACAACAGGAAAATGTGCACAATTACAACAAACAGTATACAGGGTGATTCACTACCAGTGCGACAAACATGCAGGAGGTGTAGGGGACACAAATACGTATCGGAATCACATAGCATTGCAGGGTGCGAAATGCCTTCGTCATGCAGGAGGTCGTGTGAACAAAGAAGCAAAGAAAAAGAACAGAAACAGAAACTCGTTAGTGTAACAGAAATCATTTTAATGACAAGTTTTACATTGGCAAAAAGCCATGCTTGCTACAGAAGGTGTTCGAAAGTTCGACCAGAAGCAGTCACACAGGCTTCACAGCACCGCCGCATGGAATCCCTAACGTTCTGGAAGATTCCTGGTGTGTCTCGAATCTCCGTGGTAGCTACAGAGATGCGAGCGACAAGGTCTTCAACTGAATCAACGGGGGTCTCGTACACCAACTTAATTTGACCCCAGCAGAAGAAGTCCAGGCATGATAGGTCCGGCGATCTAGCAGGCCAATGAACCGGACCACCACGACCTATCCAATGCTGTCCAAATGTAACATTTAGGTGTTCGCGGACGTCACTGGTGTAATGTGGGGGAGCCCCATCATGCTGGAACCACATTGAGCGGCGCAATTACTGAGCAACATGTGCTTCTTCAATAAGTTCAGGCAGGACTTGCTGTAGAAAGATCAAGTATGCCCTACTGTCCAGACAAGGGGGCAGAAGGTACGGTCCAATGAGGTGGTCCCCAACAATGCCGGCCCAAACACTGACAGAGAAATGGCGTTGAGTTGCATGTGTTCACGTACCATGGGCGGTTCTCCAAAGCCCACAAATGGGCGTTATGTTGATTGAAGGTTCCCTCTCTTGTGAAACTTGCCTCATCCGTGAACAATACAGATGCAGCAAATGCGCTGTCTACCGCACTCTGTTGAAGAAACCAAGTAGCAAAAGTCCTCCGGAGTGGATAATCCGCAGGCTCCAATGATTGGACGCGTTGCAGATGGTATGAACTCATTTGGTTTGTTGACAAACCAAATGAGTTTGTTAACAAAATTTTGATGTTGACAAACCAAACCAATCCACTGTATGGAGTATCCTCCATACAGTGGATTGGGAAATACCCACTTGTTGGCCTATCGCTCGAGTACTCGTACTCGGATTGCCTTCTGCAAGACATAGGACATTCTCCTCATTGTCTGGCATCCTCATTGTTCGCTCTCGATTCATGGTACCTCTTGTGAAACAACCAGTCTCACGTAAGCTTCTGTGCACACGTGTGAAAATCGTATGATGAGGAGCATGCCTGTGCGGTAAACATTCCTGGTACAAGCACAGAGCAGTGCGCCCGTTACAGTCCTCAGCTCCATACGCGAGGTGCATGTCGGCCAGTTCAACGTTTGAACTGGCCGACATGCACTGGCCATCCTCTACCGCATGACGAAGGCATTTCGGACCCTGCAATGCTATGTGATTCCGATTCGTCTTTGTGCCCCCTACACCTCCTGCAAGTTTGTCGCACTGGTAGTGAATCACCCTGTATAATCTAAAAGTTTGGGGACTGAATTTGTTAAAATATCAAAATCAAATTAAAAAAAAAAAAAAATTTTTTTTTTTTAAATTTGATATCAAGATAGTTATTAGTATTAAATGTTTTGTTTATATTCTAGCACGTAAGTCAGAGGAGTTCACTAATTTCTGACAATAATACAATCATTACCATGTTTAACAGTCCAGGGACTTGTACCATGGTCAACTCAAACGTGCTACCATATACCCAAGTTTGACCACGTGTCAATGCTAGTACTAGCCATGTGATACAAGGAAACCAGAGGTTTCTGATTTTTTTTTACCCTACATTTATGCCGTGTGTGTGTGTGTGTGTGTGTGTGTGTGTGTGTGTGTGTGTGTGTGTGTGTGTGTGTGTGTGTGTGTGTGTGTGTGTGTGTGTGTGTGTGTGTGTGTGTGTGTGTGTGTGTCTCTCTCTCTCTCTCTCTCTCGCCTTGGTTGGTCACCCTAAACAAAACATGTCACATCTCACTATAGTATAATTTTTTTGTGGGTAAGTATTTTAGGATAAATATTGGGAGTGGAGCACCTAACGGATTAGTTTTATTTTTGGTTTCAAAAGTCCATAAGTCATCTGTTAAGTCCTACATTCTAAATTTTATTAGGTAGTGTAGAATATTTTAGAGGTGTTTTTTTTTTTTTTTTTTTAATTTTATACTGCACTTTCTAAGATATTAAAGAACTCTTCTATCTATTTTTATTTTATTTATTTATTATTATTATTATTTATTTATTTATTTATTTTTAGACTTTCCACCAGTGCATATACATAGACAAATTTCATCACATAACTTTCATCTTAAATTGGCTAATGCTTACCACCCAATTCAACTCTCTTCTAAACTAGTTCTATATGCTAGATGCAATAGTACCATATCAAAAGTTGAGAAGGTACTAATTTAGAAGGTTTTTAATTATGTTAAAAAATTTGGTATGTTATGTTAAAACTTTTTAACATAATATGCCAAAATTACTGGAAAATATTATGTTAGCCTAATCTTATGTCTTGAAGACAGTCTTTCTCAAACTATGCATCACACCATATTGTTATCTTAGCTGAAAAGAAAGAGGAGCCAGATGCATTTCATATGGATTTTATTGAACACAATAAGTTTCATTTATTTATGAACCAAAAAATTTGAAAATAAGCTTCATCAGACATTATTAGTTAATTTAGGCTGTTTACATATCAGTTTTTCAATTCCAAAATTGTCTAAAGAACTGTATCTGATTCAATTTATCTGTGTTATTCAAGGCTTGTTCTGGCAATTCTTGAATAATGCATAACTTGTATGGAACTTACTCTGGCATAATATTCTTCTAACACTTTGCTTCTATCTGAAATGTTAATTGCTGCAGCATGCCATCTAACTATTTGAAAATTACTCCATTCAGTAACATGCTGCCTCGATTTATGGAGATGTCAAAGGACACTTGTGTGAACACAATATGCACCTTGTACTGAAACCATCATTTGCCATCTGGCAACAAAAGTCAAAATGGGATGATGAGATGAAGTACTGTGGGTTTGAAACTGACAGCAAACTGTAACTGAGTTTCTAACATGCAAATTATGTTCACAAATAACTCTAAAACGTTTAGGGCATAAGCCTCAAACTATGGAAGAGTCTAGACTATGTATAAATATAGTGCAAGTGCATCAGAAATACATAGCTATATCTGAATAAATCAGAATATTAGTAAAATGGCATTGTTTTAAGTTATATCTCATATTATGAATACCTTCACAATGAGTTGCCATGAGTTCCAGCCAACAAGTTCATAATTAACTCAACACAAGCAATGCATGACCGCACAGGCCAATGTCCCTCATCGACTGCCTTGAAATGATGTGAAACAAAACTTAAAGACCCTACCTTTCAAAATCTGACCTTTCCATGCAACTACATTATGCCTGGCAAACACAATTTAAAAACTAAATGTGTTCATATACTTTCAGTACACCCTGTATAAGTAATATGATAATTAAAGTTAACCCCAGGGGCTCACATCTGGTGAGTATGGGTTTGGCACACCCAGGGTCCTGAGCTGGATATCATCATTCTTCTCTTTCTTGGTGATTCCCTTCTAGTTCTCTCTCTCTCTCTCAGGGTGACTCGGGGAATTTTTTTTTTTTTTTTTTTTTTTTTGGCTGGTGCAGCATAAGCCTCAGGCTTCCTTGCACCATATAGCTAATAATAATAATAATAATAATAATAAATAATAATAAAAAGGAAAGAGACTACGAACATGTGGGAAAACTAGGAACTCTAATAACAAATATTTTCATCTTAAGCACTGATTGATCTGAATCACCATGTCAGTCAATCACCTTTTCCTATGATGTTATAGCCGTTACACTCACATGGCAATCAGATCATTTGAAATGTCCATGTTACTCAGTTTATTGTCTGTCACCTCTTGCTCGATCAGTGGATCACCTAATCTTATTTGCTGTTATGATAAAAAGAAATCGGACCATAATCTGTCATGCTAGTCCAGTGTAGATTAGCAGACCGACCTTATTTCGCAGTCAGGGGCTTGAACCCCGGTCTACTCAAAGAGCTTGTGCTACCACACTCCCGCTCCTAACCACCCAGCTACGGAGGCCTTGCTGTTATGGAACATCATGTTAATTTTATTCTGCTGACCTGCGAATTGTGTGTGGCTTGGTTTGCCATCAAGCTTTTCTGTGTTTCTTCAAACATTCCCACTCAGTAGCTAGTTATATTGGCCATTCCTTTATAAAATATATCCCTCCAAGGCATTATTAAAAAATTTAAAAGCAATATATGACTTGTGTTAGACTCTGGCAGAGATATGTCAATGATATTTCTGCTATTATATCTCAGTAGTCAGAGGAACTACTCCTCCAGTATATTAATTCTATGTTGCCATTTAATACATTCACATGAAAATGGAGATAAATGGTGCTCTTCCAATTCTGAATGATTTGGTGATTCCCCATATTGTTTCTCATTTGGTAATGTCACTTCATAGAAAATCTATGTGCAAAGGTCAATATACTAACTTTAAATCTGCACATAACTCAGGGTGTTTATACAGTACAGTGAGGGCTTTATTTAAGCTTGCATGATTGCACTGTAGCAACATTATTAGCATTAGTAGAGGCATACAATGCAGGAAAGCAAGCCTATGCAGCATCAGCAAAAAGGAAAAAAAAAAAAAAAAAATGCTCCGATTTCATCCCTTTGTTCGTTCCAAATACCTGTCCAACTCAGCCTTAAATTTATTTAGGCTTTCAACTTCCACAACAAAAGGAAGTCTGTTCCACCAACCAACTACCCGATGGCTAAAGGCAAACTTCCGCATATCTATCCTACAACTATCTTTCCTCAATTTGAATTTATGCCCTCTCATTCTGAGCAAGAGGATAGATCCCATCAGCATTGAGCATGCTCAAGCCATTTAAGGCTTTATACACCTCAATCAGATCATCTCGCAGGTGCCTAGTCTCCAAACACTGTAATCTGCAAAACTTAAGCCTTTCTTCATAACAGCAACCCTTTGTGAAATTCACTTATCTTGTTGCCCTTCTCTGTACTCGTTCCAACAGCTCTACATCCTTCTTAAAATGAGGATTCCAGACCTGTATACAGTACTCAAGAAAGGAACTTATAGAAAAGAAGGCTGAGTTTGTCAGAATCAGGACAGACTTATCTAAATTCCAGATATTGGACAATGAGTCTGTTAGTCACGTTAATCAGGGTTATGATCTGGTTGCCACTGCCTGCATTCTCCACTATCCAGGTGTGTCTACACACATTGCCAAAGCGTTGCACCAGTACCATATTGGTTGCATGCAGCTCCCTGGCAGGAAATTATAATCAGTTTTATCCAAAGTTAAATCAGCTATTTCACTTTTCCATATGGCTGTTGCATATTGGATTACTTGCCTGGATTGTGGGGTGTGTTACATCAGTCAAACCGAATACAATAATCATATTAATAAGCATGGGAGGGGGCTATTCGTGCTGATTTTGACAGCTCATTACTCGTTTGAGCAGCATTACAATTATAATCCCCATCCCAAGGTTGAAATAATAGATTGGGCTAACAATTCTCATCATCTTTCATAGCTAGAGGTCCCCTATATAGCTGTGGTGGGTTTCACCATCAATTGTAATGTTGGAACCCGCATACATTGTATTATGGAGGCCGTCATTTTATGTGATGAGAGGGGTGACCTAAGAACTTATCTAATGAACATTGCAACAACAATGCTGATTGATTTGGTTTTGATTTGGTAGTTATTGGCGCATCGGCTTCTGTGGCCATATTGCACCTCCCAAGGTTTTTGCAGTATTTTGATCCAAGCCCGAGGCGGGAATCGAACCCGCGACCTTTGGGTTGCCAGGCCGGTACTTTACCCACTCGGCTAGCCCGGTCGGCTAACAACAATGCTGAGCCTGACAGTTAATGTCCTCTTCCAATATTTCTTCCTTCCCTTCTTTCTTTCTTTACTTTCCATCATCAATTGCAGTTGGCAGCTGGGTATCTATATGCATGCACAAGGCTAAGTATTTGCTGTAATAGGCTTCAGTAAATTGAGAAAGGGGCTTAGAGGGGAACAGGTATCCTGTGTGTTATCAGACACTCAGCCTAAAACACTGATGGATCCAATATCTCTCTATTACAGAAGATTTAGGAGAAGTCCGGTTGGCCTGCCTCCCTAAAATCCACTCATGCACACCTTCTCGATGGTAAGCCCTGTTACGTCACTTAGGTGGCAACGAACGTGTAGAGTGGTTCTCTTCAAGACGCCTGGTCAGCGTGAAGAGGAAAAGACCAAACCCTCCAGCATATCACAGAACGACAAAAGAAATGGCCCTCAGTCCCCAGCAGCTTTCACTCTCCCTCTTACGGCAGTGAGAGGATCGAAGTGGAAGCAGAGGGTGCTATGAATCTCTGGGTACGAGCAGGCTGCCATGCACAGAAACTGAACTTGGCCTGTTATAACGTAAGATCACTCATCGGTGAAGACAGGATATTAGAGATGGAAAAGGAATTAGAAAATGTGAATTGGAATATCATCGGTTTGGCTGAAACAAGAAGAAGAAATGAATCACTTATAAGTTTATCAAGTGGAAATCTGCTGTACACCAATGGAAACAGTGAAAGGAGTGAAGGTGGAGTTGGGTTTCTGGTCCATAAAGATTTTAAAAACAACATTTTGGAATTCAAAAGTACATCACCAAGGGTGTCAAGACTAATACTCAAGATTTCTAAGAGGTACAAGCTAAAGACTATAATGATTTATGCACCAACATCGAGCCATGATGATGAAGAGGCTGAAGAAATGTACACCGAAATTGAGAGTCTTCTAGATGAGCAGAAAACCCACTACACTATTATTATGGGGACTTCAATGCTAAGGTTGGAGAAAGACAAAACAGCGCAGAAAGAGGAACTATAGGAAATTTTGGAATTGGTGAAAGAAATGAAAGAGGTGAAAGACTTGTGGAATTTGCAGAATCTCAAGGACTGTCAGTAATGAACACTTTTTTCAAGAAAAGGGTGAACAGAAAGTGGACATGGAAGAGTCCAAATGGATTAACTACTAATGAAATCGATTTCATTAGTAGTTAATCCATTTCATTAGTAGTTAATCCTCACTAACAGAAGATATATTGTGAATGATGTTACCGTCCTGAATAAGGTAAATGTTGGAAGTGATCACAGAATGGTAAGATGTACACTTGATATAGATGTAGGAAAGGAAAGGAAAAAACTGACTCGAGTAAATAATACAAAGGTCTTTGAGATAACAGAAGAGGAGAAAAGCCAGTATGTACTGGAACTTAAAAACAAGTTTGAGCTTCTGCAGACTGCCCAGGACCAAGATATCGACGAGGAATATTACAACTTTCTGAAAGTGATAAAGTCCAAGAAACCTATAGGGAAAAAAGAAATCCAAAGAAGAAAAAATTAGTCAAGAAACACTTGTCATGATGAACCAAAGATGACAAATGAAAAGCAAGAAAAACACTGACAGGGAGAAAATTAAGTATACTGAGTTATGCAAAGCCATTAGAAAGCGACTCAGAGAGGACATAAGAAGATTTAACACAAGAAAAGTAGAACAAGCATTAAGGGAAAACAAAGGATTTAAATCAGCAGCCATGAGCAGTAATACAGAAAGACAAATGATACTGAAACTGAAGAATGGCGATGGTGTACTTATAAACAGCAGAGAAGGCATAATTCAAATAGCAGAAGACTACTATAGAGAATTATACAAGGAGCAGGGAAATGATGCCAGAAGTGGGGAAGATGGATTGCAAAGTAACAACACATACGACATGCCCGATATTCTTCCTGATGAGGTAGAACATGCATTGAATAAAATGAAGAATCAGAAAGCCCCGGGGGAAGATGAAGTTACTGTAGAGTTGTTAAAATTTGGAGGAAGAGACATAACACAAAAACTGGCAAGGCTCTTCACAAAGTGCATTAGAAAAGGTGTGACGCCTAAGCAGTGAAATAATGCAATCATAGTTTTGCTGCATAAGAAAGGAGATAAATCAGAAATTGGAAATTACAGACCAATTAGCTTGTTATCCCACATCTACAAGTTGTTCACAAGGGTCATTACTAACAGATTAGAAAGAATACTTGATGAGAATCAACCAAAAGAGCAAGCTGGCTTTAGGACAGGATTCTCAACTAAGGATCACCTTCACGTAATATCACAGTTAATGGAGAAAGCAAATGAATATAAAACACCATTATGCCTGGCATTTGTGGATTATGAAAAGGCATTTGATTCTATACAGCATAAGGCAATGTTTCAGGCAAAGACAAGGCATAGATACCCCATGTATGATTTTGAAGAAAATATATGAGAGTGCTACCTCCTTTATTAGACTAGACAAAGACAGTAGGAAATTTAAAATTGAGAAAGGAGTTCGACAAGGAGACACAATATCTCCGAAGCTGTTTACTGCTGCCCTTGAGGAAGCTTTCAGAAGATTAGATGATCGCAGAAAGGAGTCAATGTGAACGGAGAGTACCTAAACCATTTACGATTTGCAGATGACATTGTGGTCATAAGCCACGATCCCAAAGAATTAGAGGAAAATCTTAATCAGTTATGCGCAGTTAGTAAGGATTTTGGACTAAAGATGAATATGGCTAAAACAAAAGTAATGATGAACAAGTATGCCACAGAAAGGGAAATAATGATTGAAGGAACAGTAATTGAAAAGGTGGAGTCATATACTTATCTGGGACAAGTTATTAGTTGTAATAATGATAAATGGCTGGAAGTCAAGAGAAGAATAAATTTCGGATGGATAGCATTCAGGAAATATAGTCACATACTGAAGAGCAATATCCCAGTTTGTCTGAAATGTAAAATAATGAACCAATGTATACTCCCCACCATGACTTATGGAAGTGAAACTTGGGCACTCACCAAAAGAATGGAAGAGAAGCTGAGAACTACACAGTGAAGAATGGAACGAATTATACTGGGAATCAGACTGTTAGATAAGAAGTGAAATACATGGATTAGGCAGCAAACTCATGTAAAGGACATTCTTATCAAAACTAAAGAACTAAAATGGTCTTGGGCAGGACACATAGCTCGAAGACATGGTGACAGATGGACTAAGAAAATAACAGAATGGTATCCAAGAGGAGCTAGAAGAAAACCTGGAAGACAAAGGCAGAGACGGATAGATGAAATTCATGAGTTTGTGGGTAGTAAATGGATGGCCAGTGCTCAAAACAGAAGGAACTGGAAAGTTGCTGGAGAGGCCTTCATCCTGCAGTGGATTGAAAAATGGCTGATGATGATGAAATTGAGAAAGAGGGAGGCTTTTTGCCTCAAAAGCTACTTGCCCTATTTGCTTCATTTGAGAGTGCCCATATTTTTGGCACTGAAATCACCATAAGGGATTTGGGAAATATGAACATACTGGACAGTTGATATCATCATCATCAGCCATTTTCAATCTACTGC
Source organism: Mastigoproctus giganteus (assembly GCF_048544385.1). Taxonomy (NCBI): domain Eukaryota; kingdom Metazoa; phylum Arthropoda; class Arachnida; order Uropygi; family Thelyphonidae; genus Mastigoproctus; species Mastigoproctus giganteus. The sequence goes on along the minus strand of NC_143581.1, from coordinate 228,654,515 downwards.
AGGATAAAGGCCACTCCAGCAACTTTCCAGTTCCTTCTGTTTTGTTCAATGGCCATCCATTTACTACCCACAAACTCTTGAATTTTATCTGTCCATCTAAGTTGTTGTCTTCCAGGTTTTCTTCTAGCTCCTCTCGGGTACCATTCTGTTATTCTCTTAGTCCATCTGTCATCATATCTTCGAGCTATTGTCCTGCCCAAGACCATTTTAGTTCTTTAGTTTTGATAAGAATGTCCTTTACTTACAGACCAGTTAGTTTAACTTCTGTTCCTGGTAAAATAATGGAGTCACTGGTTAAAGATGCATTGCAGGATCATCTAGACAAGACTGCAGCAATAATTCAGACACAGCATGGGTTTGTTAAGGGAAAGTCTTGTCTGACAAATTTGATAGGATATTATGATGTGGTTACAAAGGAACTGGATGCAAAAAATAATTTTGATATCATATATTTGGATTTCAGGAAAGCTTTTGACACTGTTGCGCATGGAAGACTATTGTACAAATTGGAGCAGAATGGTATTAAGGGTAAGTTGCTACAATGGATAAAAGGATGGTTAAGGGGGAGAAGACAGAGGGTGGTAATCAATGGGTGCTGCTCTTCTTGGACTAATATTATTAGTGGAGTCCCACAGGGTTCGGTGTTAGGTTCACTGTTGTTTTGTATATTTATCAATGATATTGATGAAGGTATATCAGGCTTAATGTCGAAGTTTGCAGATGATACAAAGGTTGGCAGGGTTGTTAATGACAGTAATGGCAGTGTGCTACTGCAACAGGATCTGGATAATTTGGGCAGATGGCCTAAGAAGTGGCAACTGAAATTTAACCTTGACAAATGCAAAGTACTGCATATGGGTAGAAGTAATCCCAGAGAAACGTAAGGTGGTAGAAAATGAAAAAGACCTGGGAATAATTGTGCAGGCAGATATGGAGTTTTCTGAGCAATGCAGACAGGCTGCCAGGGCAGGTCATGGGGTTTTGTCAATGATATATAGGAATTTTGCTAGCAGGGAAAAGAAGGTGATTGTCCCTCTGTATTAGGCAATTGTCAGGCCACGCCTTGAGTACTGCATACAGGTCTGGAGGCTTCATTTTAGGAAGGATGTAGATTTACTTGAGCGTGTACAGAGAAGGGCAACAAGATTGGTGAGGAGAATGAAGGGATCCTCTTATCAAGAGAGGCTTAAGTTCTGCAAATTGCAGTGGCTGGAGACTAGGCACCTGCGCGGTGATCTGATTGATGTGTATAAGGCCTTGAATGGGTTCAGCACACTGAATTCTGATGGGATCCTTCCACTTGTTCAGATTACGAACCTAAGAGGGCATAAATTCAAATTAAGAAAGGACAGATGTAGAATAGATGTGCAGAAATTTGCCTTTAGCCAGCGGGTGGTTAATTGCTGGAACAAACTTCCATCTGTCGTTGTGGAAGTTGATAGCTTGAATAAATTTAAGGAGGAACTGGACAGGCATTTGGAGGGAATGGTGTGATTTGTGTTTTTTTTTGGCTGATGCTGCATAAGCTCATACACTTGCTTTCTTGCATCACATGCCGCTACTACTACTACTACTTGAGTTTGCTGTCTAATCCATGTGTTTCTCTTCTTATCTAACAGTCTGATTCCCAATATAAATTTGTTTCATTCTTTGCTGTGTAGTTCTCAGCTTCTCTTCCATTCTTTTGGTGTGTGCCCAAGTTTCACTTCCATAAGTCATGGTTCGGAGATACAATGGTTCATTATTTTACGCTTCAGACAAACTGGGATATTGCTCCTCAGTACGTGACTATATTTCCTGAATGCTATCCATCCAAAATTTATTCTTCTCTTGACTTCCAGCCATTTATCATTATTGCAGCTAATGACTTGTTCCAGATAAGTATATGACTACACCTTTTCAATTACTGTTCCTTCAATCATTATATCCCTTTCTGTGGCATACTTGTTCATCATTACTTTGGTTTTAGCCATATTCATCTTAAGTCCAAAATCCTTACTAACTCTGCATAACTAAAATTTTCCTCCAATTCTTTGGGATCATGGCTTATGACCACAATGTCATCTGGAAATCGTAAATGGCTTAGGTATTCTCCATTCACATTGACTCCTTTCTGCAACCAGTCTAATCTTTTGAAAGCTTCCTCGAGGGCAGCACAGCAGTAAACAACTTCAATATACTTGGATTTCAGGAAAGCTTTTGACACCATTGAACCGGGAAGACTACTGAACAAATTGGAGCAGAATGGTATTAAGGGTAAGTTGCTACAATGGATAAAAGGGTGGTTGAGTGGGAGAAGATAGATGGTGGTAATCAATGGGTGCTACTTTTCGTGCACTAATGTTATCAGTGGAGTTCCAAAGGGTTCAGTGTTGGGCTCACTGTTGTTTTGGATATTTATCAATGATATTGATGAAGGTATATCAGGCTTAATGTCGAAGTTTGCAGATGATACAAAGGTTGGCAGGGTTGTTAATGCCAGTAATGGCAGTGTGCTACTGCAACAGGATCTAGATAAGTTGGGCAAATGAGCTGAAAAGTGGCAACTAAAGTTTAACATTGACAAATGCAAAGTACTGCATATGGGTAGTAGTAATCCCACAGGAACATACCAACTGTATGGTACGACTATCCACTTAGGGTGGAGAAAATGAAAAAGACCTTGGGGTAATTGTGCAGTCAGATACGAAGTTTTCTGAGCAATTCAGACAGGCTGCAAGAGCAAGTCATGGGGTTTTGTCAATGATATACAGGAAATTTGCTAGCAGGAAAAGGATGTGATTATCCCTTTGTATACGGCAATGGTCAGGCCACGCCTTGATTACTGCATAGAGGTCTGCAGGCTTTGAGGTGTATAAGGCCTTGAATGCATTGAGCACGCTTGATTCTGATGAGATTCTTCCACTTGCTCAGATTATGAACCTAAAGGGGCATAAATTCAAATTGAGGAAAGGCAGTTGTAGAATAGATGTGCAAAAATTTCCCTTTAGCCAGTGGGTGGTTAATTGCTGGAACAAAGTTCCATCTGTCGTTGTGGAAGTTGATAGCTTAAATAAATTCAAGTAGGAACTGGACAAACATTTAGATGGAACGGTTGTGCAAATTTTTTTTTTTTTTTTTTTGGCTGAGGCTATATAAGCTGATACGCTTGCTTTCCTGCATCAGATGCCTCTATTACTATTACTATATTGTGTCTCCTTGTCGAACTCCTTACTAAATTTTAAATTTGCTACTGTCTTTGTCTAGTCTAATAAGGAAGGTAGCGTTCTCACATATTTTCTTCAAAATCATAATATATGGGGTATCTATGCCTTGTCTTTCTAGTGCCTGAAACATTGCCTTATGCTGTATGGAGACATATGGAGTCAAATGTCTTTTCATAATCCACAAATGCCAGGCATAATGATGTTTTATATTCATTTGCTTTCTCCATTAGCTGTGATATTACGTGAAGGTGATTCACAGTTGAGGATTCTGTCCTAAAGCCAGCTTGCATTTTTCCATTAATTCTCATCAAATATTCTTTTTAATCAGTTAGTAATGGCCCTTGTGAACAACTTGTAGATGTGGGATAACAAACTAATTAGTCTATAATTTCCAATTTCTGATTTTTTTCTTTTCTTATGCAGCAGAACTATGATTACATTATTCCATTCCTTAGGCATTACACCTTTTCTAATGCATTTTGTGAAGAGTCTTGCCAGTTTTTGTGTCATGTCTCTTCCTCCCAATTTTAACAACCCTACAGTAACTTCATCTTCCCCTGGGGCTTTCTGATTATTTTCTTCAACACATGTTCTACCTCATCAGGAAAGATATTGGATATGTTGTTATGTGTTACTAATTTGCGATCCATATTCCCCAATGCTGGCATCATCCCCTCACTCCTTGTATAATTCTCTATAGTAGTCTTCTGCTATTTGAATTATGCTCTCTCTGCTATTTACAAGTAATTTGATGTGGGATAACAAACTCTCTCTGCTATTTACAAGTAATTCTGCTATTTGAATTATGCTCTCTCTGCTATTTACAAGTACACCATCACTATTCTTCAGATTCAGTATCATTTGTCTTTCTGTAATACTGCTCATGGCTGCTGATTTAAATCCTTTGTTTTCCCTTAATGCTTGTTCTAGCTTTCTTGTGTTAAATCTTCTTATGTCCTCTCTGAGTCTCTTTCTAATGACTTTGCATAACTCAGTACACGCAATTTTGTCCTTGTCGGGGTTTATCTTGCTTTTCATTTGTAGTCTTCAGTTCACCATGACAAGTGTTTCTTGACTAATTTTTTCTTCTTTGGATTTCTTTTTATCTACAGGTTTCTTGGGCTTTATCACTTTCAGAAAGTTGTAATATTCCTCGTCGATATCTTGGTCCCGAGCAGTCTGCAGAAGCTCAAACTTGTTCTTAAGTTCCAGTGCATACTGCTTTTTCTTCTCTTTTGTTATCTCAAAGACCTTCATATTATTTACTCGAGTCAGTTTTTCCCTTTCTTTTCTTACATCTACGTCAAGTGTGCATCTTACCATTCTGTGATCACTTCAAATGTTTACCTTGTTCAGGACGGCAACATCATTCACAATAGTGAGAATGAATTCGATTTCATTAGTTGTTAATCCATTTGGGCTCTTCCGTGTCCACTTCCTGTTCACCCTTTTCTTGAAAAAAGTTTTCATTACTGACATTCCTCGAGATTCTGCAAAGTCTTATTCTGCACCTCTTTCATTTCTTTCACCAATTCCAAAATTTCCTATCGTTCCCCTTTCTGCACTGTTTTGTCTCTTTCCAACCTTAGCATTGAAGTCCTGCATAACGATAGTGCAGTGAGTTTTCTACTCATCTAGAAGACTCAATTTCGGTGTACATTTCTTCAACCTCTTCATCATCATGGCTTGATGTTGGTGCATAAAACATTATAACCTTTAGCTTGTACCTTTTAGAAATCCTGAGTAGTAGTCTTGACATCCTTGGTGATGTACTTTTGAATTCCAAAATGTTGTTTTTTACATCTTTATGGACCAGAAAGCCAACTCCACTTTCGCTTCTTTCACTGTTTCCAATGGTGTACAGCAGATTTCCATTTGATAAACTTATTAGTGATTCATTTCTTCTTCTAGTTTCAGCCAAACCAATGATATTCCAATTCACATTTTCTAATTCCTTTTCCAGCTCTAATATCCTATCTCCACCGATGAGCAATCTTAAAGACAGTTGATGTAGTTAGCTTTAAACTCATTAAGAGACATCAGTGAATTGAAAGTCAGTATTATGTTTCTGGTGGAAACAAGCTTCCCATCTATTCGCACAGAAATTCTCTTAACAACAATCACTCCCTGTGGCTCTAGTTCAGAGCAGATTTCCTCTCGGTAACTTCGAGAAGGTCTAACTCATGAAATGACACCTCTCAATGAACTGAGTGTTCTATGTGGTGTCACATTTATGGGTATTCCTCCGAATGATGTAGCTCAGAGTAGCTGCACAGAATGTATATCATTTATTGTTTAATTTAAGAGGTCTCCAGAACAGGGCCTCTTAACTGATTTAGTGGAACCTGCTCACTCCTTTAAACCTTTTTGAATAAAAAAGGGTGACGTTTTCCCAATAGGTTTCTCACTAGCGGAATGGATAATTAATAACCTTGAGATAGGCCCTGATGGTAGTTCAGTTCACTGTCTCTTTGCAGCAGTATCGCTGTCTCTCCATCTGTATTTGCAGATAGGGACTGGGTGGGAGCTCCTGAAGAGATATGTTTATCGGGATTCAGGAGGTTTTAATTTTGGTTCAATGTCCAGGCTCCCCACCCACCAAAAGGGGCACCGACTACCTGGTAAACAGTAAATGCACTCAGGAGTGGGATGATGGGACTGCCCAGACACCATACCTGCACCACCCTGAATCCTGTCCCTCGGACCATAAGGGTAGGGGCATAGCATTAGCACGGTTGACCCTTGTAGGCGAACCTACTAGCCAACTGATCAGGGCCAAGCCATCCAGGACCACCAGTCTTGTCGACACAGGGGCCAAAGTAGTATGTTGAAGCTGGGCCCCATCAACCAAAAGAATCCTGCTTTCCGAGTTTCCACGGGTCACAGGGCATGGAAAACACGCCAAATTCCATTGATGTTAGCCTGTGGGCATTGGATCCCAGTCATGCTGACTTGGAAGACCAACAGCATCACAGGGAGGTCCCCTCAACACGTAAAGATGCCACGTAGAGGGGCTGCAGAATGGAGGCCTCCTCAACAAGTCATGTTGAGGGAATGGACCATAATTTGCCATGCTGGCCTAGTATGGGTTAGCACATACACTGTATTTAGCGGTCAGGGACTTGAACCCCAGTCTACTCAAAGAGCATGTGCTATTGCATTCCCAATCCTTATCATTTAGCAATGGAAGCCACACACACACACATATATATATATATATATATATATATATAGAAAATTATTTTAATGTTATGTGCAAATCTTTAATTTAACTTATGCTAATAATGAAAATACCGTGTACCCTGGGAGCGATGTATGTTGAATAAAGGGGGGGAAGAACGGAAAAGAGTAACGTTATAAACAAAGTGCGAATTTTGAGTTGGTATTATCCAAAGGGATAGCAGTATACCATGAGTTGGTATTATCCAAAGGGATAGCAGTACCAACTCATGTAAATAACAATTAATGTAAATAACAAACCAACTCATGTAAATATCAAAAAACAACGCTTGTGAATAACAAACAACCAAAACATGTAAGAATTTAATTTTCACCACGGAGTCAATTAAAAACCGGAAATAAAAAAAAAAACCCCGGACTCAGCCCCACCCCGGCTGACGTAGGAATCAGCCCACTCATCGGATGACTTGCAAAAACATCACCATACAACAATATCAAGCAACAACAGGCGCAGCTGCGCACTCAAAAACCAAACCAGTGATAAAACAAACAATGAGTAGGGCAAACCCCTCATTTACCAAAAGACCACCACCGGACAGATAAGTATAACTCCACTCGCTTATTCTGATAATTACCCGTTGGGCTTTGTTTCCCCTCTACCAGTTTGCTGAATCCGATGTTAAGATAAAAATACTTTCAAAAATTAAAATTAAACTAAAAGACAAATTGAAATAAAAATATCCATAATCAATTAATTAAATAGACTTAAAGAGCAAAATAATCTCACTGCTAAGGCAAAACTGGTAAGGAGATAACAGAAACGGGTAATTATGAGACATTCCTTTAAAACTGGCTATCGATCCGCTCAAAGCCCCCGATGAAGTAGCGGGTAGATGACCAGGTGAGGGAATGTTAGTTAGTTAGTATTGTATGATGATTAATTAATGTTAAAATAATTATAATTAAAACTAAATTCATTATATATTATATAATTTAATACCATTACAGACCCCTAGGAATAGGTTAGACTAAAAACGCTAACTAAATCTCCTGTTCATTATACACCTTAATCCCTATAGAAAATAGATACCAGAAAAATTTAAGTAATCTAAACAATCAAAATAAAAAATATACATCAAGCACGTATAATAGTCCAATTGCCACAGGGCAATGGCATTAACGTAGCAAGCGATAAATTAAAAATAATCAATTAGACATTAACAATAATAATAATAACACAAAAAAAAAAAAAATATATATATATATATATATATATATATATATATATAAAAGGAAGAAAAAAAATGACAATTTATAAACCTCTAACAGATTAAATGAGAAATAATGTCAATCTCACATTTTACAAATTTTTTATATTATTCTACTTTGGAAAATACATTTACCGGAAATCCAGGTTTTCCTGGTGGTCCTATAGGTCCCTGCAAAATAAAGAGATATTTATATTTTAAAAAATGAATTAATTTTAAAAAGTCATGTATTGCTTAAAAAGTTTATAGAAGTATATTTAAAATATTTAAAACTAATTAGGTGCAAAAATAATGAATTATTATAACACTATATTTTCTCAAATACCCTGAACACATTTTTTTTCCCTAAAAATATAGAACCAAAAATACTGATGTGGTTTATTTGTGCATTAAATCTGAAGGCTAAGATTTCTCCTAAAGCTATGGTCAGAAAAGTTAATAAAAATGCTGTGTTTTTAATCATCCATCTCATCATATCCAAAGAACAGTATTCGGTATATCACTGATATTTTTTTAAACTGCAAGTTGACACTATACAGAAAGATAGAATCTCTCTCTCTCTCTCTCGAAGATCCTTGTTTCTTAGCAACAACTTTTTAACAGCAACAATTTAATGAAGCAACAGCAATAATAACAAAAATTTTCTTTAGTGATCAGTGGAAAGGAAAAGTAGTGAGTAATGGGGCATATCACCTTCCCAGAAACTTTAGAACTGTCTAGCTCACTTTGTTTAGCCTTCTCTATAGTCTATTTCATTTTAGTCTATTCCTGATGCAAACAAGTATGAGTTGTTCTCATCCTGAGAGCATTAGCCAAAAAACATTCCCATTTCACCTATCCATCCCTTACAATAGTTTGTCCACTTCTTCCTTGAAATTATTCAAGCTATCCACTTCAACAACTATGGATGAAACTATTTCCGGCAATCAACCACCCATTGGTTAAAGGCAAACTTCTGCACATCTATTCTGCAACCATCCTTCCTCAATTTGAATTTATGCCTCCTCATGTGCATAGTCTGACTGCCAGGAAGAATTCCATCAGCCAGCACTGAGCTTGCTCAATCCATTCAAGGCCTTAAACACCCCAATCATATCACCTCATAGGTGCCTAGTCTCCAGATGCTGCAAAGAAAGCCTACACGAGAAGCATGCAAAAGTTCGATGAAATTTACCAGTAAAAGTACTTTGCCGTAACGGCATTTGTATTCTTGCTCGCTCGGTGAACAGATAGTGGGTGTTATCGGTCTGGAGTAGAAGTTGAATCCCACAGGAGCTTGAAACCTTCCCAAAGTGGAGGGGGGGGGGGGGTAACCTGACCATTTTTCTTTAGAATCACTAATTGAATTAACTAATTGAATCACGAACGGAGTCATATTGGAAGTTCTGGCATCGTAAAAAATGTTCGTAATGTAGTTTCACCAGTAAACTTTTTCAAAGTTTGCCGTCTTGTGTGGGCTTCCTTTGCCTTTTTTTTTTTTTTTTTTTCTTAATAAACAATTTATCCACTAGTCCACAAGTTATTCTAAAGAAAAAAGGTCAGATTACCTCCTCTACTTCGGGAGGGTTTCAATCTCCCATGGGATTCAATTTCTACTCCTGACTGATAACACCCACCGTCTGTTTACCGAGCGAGCAACAATACAAATGTCATTACGGCAAAGTAATTTTACTGGTAAATTTCATCGAACTTTTGCAGGCTTCCTTTACCTTCGCCGCTGCAATTTGCAGGACTGAAGCCTTTCTTGGTAAAAGCACCCCTTTATTACCCTCACCATTCTAGCAGCTCAATGTCCTTCCTAAAAAGAGGCATTCAGACCTGTACTCAACTTGTAGCTTGACCATTGACTTATACAATGGGACACTCACCTCCACATCCCTGCTGGGTGCCTCCGTAGCCAAGTGGGCAAGAGCGGCAGTGCATAGCACACGCTTCTTGATTAGACCGGGGTTTGAGCCTGTGAACACTAAATATGGAAGATGCGGAAAGGTCAGGGAATGACCACCGGAGCAATATGGCCTTAGTTGCTAATGCTCCTAAAAAAAACCAAATAACAACAATAACATCCCTGCCAGCAAAATTCCTAAATGTCAGTGACAAAACCCAATGAGCTGTCCTGGCAGCCTTTCTGCACAGCTCAAAGAATTTCGTATCTGACTGCACAATTACCCCAGTCCTTTTCATTTCACCACTAATCTGAGTATAGAACTACACAGTTGGCATGTTACACACCACAGTATCTTGCCTTTCTCAATGTTAAACATTAATTGCCATTTCTCAACCCATCTGCCTAATATGTCTAAATCTTGTTGCAGCAGCATATCTTCATTATTGTCATTAACTACAGTGAAAACTCTTGTTTGGGGTTTCATTAAAAAAAAAAAATTAATCTCACTCATGACCATATGTTTCTTATAACAAATTGTGAATGTCCGATTACATTTAAACAATCTTACAGTTAACTGTTCTCCATGATGGTATGTTTCACCACTTGTCACACACTTTTGGAGAGGTCTACGTTTTATTCCTATCTATCAATGAAATAATTTCTAAAGCCCTCCTCATCAAAGCTGTAATTAGCTTAGCTGATCTCAGAGAGAGGGAGTAGAGTTTCTTCTTCTTGTGAATAAGTTCAGGGTTTTAAGCTCAAACAACATGAAAATTGGTCTACAAACATGTAGCTGGAGAGACATAATACACAATGGCATGAATACTACAACAACTACAACAACAATAGACAATTAATCCATAAGACTGCAATTAATCTACAACTTTGGCATAATAACAATTGAGGGAAGACAGGCCCAGGTTGCAATCACTACTTGGGCAACCAACAAATTTGGGTCACATATTAATGGTTATGACATGATAAGTGATTCAGATGGGGCCAAAATTGTTTTGAACTTCCCAGGGCCAAAACCTGCCAGTCTAATCTAGCTAATAATACATTACCAGTATTAACAGCTTTGCACTGTCTATAAGTTGCCAGGTTTTTTGTATTAATTGTTATAGATTTAAATATTTAAAATATATATAAAATAAAAATGCAATTCAAGTCACCGGTGATCCAGTATCTCCAGGTTCTCCTTTTCGTCCTCTCTTGCCTCTTTTACCTGGTGGACCTGTAAAACAATAATCTCATTTTAATTTCAATAAAGACTGCATTCCTATATAGGAATTAAATAAACTCAGTCTATGAGGAATAACTGAGTTTATTTAATGTTTTATTTAGAGCCATGCTTATTGATTTTGCTTCTTTTCAGTTGCAGTGAAAAAGGAGCAAAAGACTCCCTCAAAGTGATGAACACTCTTCGGAAAATAATATTTGTTGCATGTTTTGAGCTAAGCACACTTAGCTCAAAGGGTTATAGTATCCAAATCCAACTTTGCTTTGGCACCCTCCATCCCATTCACATAAGCTAAAAAGTCCCCCCCCCCCCAGTTCAAAAATAAAATACACTGTATAAAATTTTTTGATATATTATTGTTTATTTCACTTAGTTCAATTTATTAAAATCTTAAAATAAAAAATATAATTTATTAATTTAGCTTTAATAAACAAGTAGCAATAATTATTACATAGCCATTAAAACTTTGCCCTAAAAGTTTAAATTTTTCCTGTTTTAACAGCTGCAAATCTTTGGATCATTTCATCCAGATAAGCATCCTTGGCAAGGATATACAGCAATCAAGATCAGTTGAATGTCAATTCATCCAACTGATCTTGTATCATTATGGAACAAAGGTAAGTTATGATTAATTTCATCTTTGAAAAGGTACATTCTACAATTATATTGGCAACACTGCAAGAATTCTCAGCTCCATGAAGAGATCTGCCAATGATGCCATTAAATTGTTTCTGCATATGTACTGTAAGATTTTCAGTTGAGAATAACTTCTTTGAAATAGTTTCGCAAATATTTTAATTCTTTGTATAAACTTATTGCAGAGCCATCTTTCTTATCACTGTCTGTAAGCAGAGTTTTTGCTCGAATTCAGGTTTAATCGAATTAAAATTTTTTGCATCATCTAGAAGGCATTTAAATTATCATCTGTTCTGCAGTTTTTAAGGTATTCAATTGAGTTTGAAAGCAAGGGGACAGCTTGTGATAATTCAAATTGGCTTCTTAGAGAGCTTTTGTTTATAATGATTATTTGGCACAAAATATCATACCAAACAATCAGACAGCATATAAATTTGCTTCTATCGTGGTTTTTTTTTTTTTTTTGAAACGGTAAAAAATTTGCGATATATATATATAAATTCGGCGACCAGAGCCAGTGCTACGTTGGCTAGCCCCTTTAGTCGGCCCCGTCGTTAAGTATTAAATGGACCACTCCTTTTCGAAGTATTGGCCATCGTGATGGATGCATTTATTTTTATCGTCTGCTGTTCAAAAACCCGTTACTTGTTGAACACTGCCCGTATATTTTATGCCGAAACGAGCAGATTAATGTTGGAAAATAAAACTTCTTAAATTGAGCTATAGATTTACCCGTCATCCGACTCTCGTCTTCTGATAATCGACCATTCGGCTGCTGCAGTCGCAGGACATAGCACGGACGTCGACACGGAAGGATACTGTCAGAAACAAACTACCCTTAAAAGATGGGCTCGAGACAGTTCTTGTCTGTGCGCCTGACAGCGAGGAGAAAAAACTTGTTCCATGTTGTTTTTAACAGCACTATTCGGGTCACCGTAAGGTGATGGGTTAGCAGAGAGTCTGACATTCTGTCACTGGGACGCATTTCTTAAACACACGCGAGAGCTCGAGGATAAAGAGAGACGACAATAAATAGCAAGCGATATGATCACGAAATGTTTCGTTCGATATCTAATATTTTCAGATTACCTCCGAAAAATAAAGGGAAAGAAAAACATCACTTCAGGCGACTGTTTCTTCGAATCATTCATCTTAAAAAGAGCACAGACGAAGGAAGCAAGGAATCTCGAAATTCTCTAAGCTATTCAGCATAAAAATTTTATTTACCATCTGCATTAAAAAAAAACTTACACTTAATTTGCATTTTAAAAAAACACAGTTTGCAAAAAAAAAAAAAAAAAAAAAAAAAAAACGGATTGAAGCTTACTTTCTGTCAGGCTATTTTTGTGACTACAGTGATGCTCTCATAATTAGCCCCATTGGTTCAATGCAGTGGCAAGATACGAAGATGATTATAATACTCACTGTTTGAGTTTGTAAATTTATATTTCACCATATCTTAATAACCACCCACAAATGAAATACATATACTGCGATTATTTCCTCTAGGAATTCGTTTTTGCATTTGCAATTTTCTTTTTTTTTTTTTCTTTTTTTTTTTTTTTTTTTTGAGAAATACGTAGGCAAGCATTAGACGTCATTACGGTTAGTAACAGGCATACAGTAAATACTGCCACATGATTGTATTTTAGGTGCTTATCATTAACTTTTTTCTAAAAAGCATTCACAGACGTTTTCCAAACCGTCTAATGAATGCGAGATTTCACAGTTTATCTACACTTATCATGAAGTGTGTAATCTCTGGCACTGAACATATCAAAGCTTCGTTAAAACATGCTGTTGTTTGTTTTTTGGTTTTTAGGAGTATTAGCAACTAAGGCCATATTGCTCCGGGGATATGCGGTGGTCATTCTCTGACCTTTCCGCATCCTCCGTATTCGGTGGTCACGGGCTCGAACCCCGGTCTAATCAAGAAGCGTGTGCTACGCACTGCTGTTCCTGCCCACCTGGCTACGGAGGCGCCGTTAAAACATGCGTTAGCATAATGAAAGCACCTATTGCCTTCCCATGACCATCCATCCCCCGCTTGTTATAACTTGACTCCCAGTGAATGTATTTTCATGATATTTTAGATTTGGCTCTTTTTGAAAGATTTATGGGGCCATTCCAAATTTTATTAAAATCGGACCAATAAAAATCTGGCAATTATTATTAATATTTTTATACAGATCACAAAAGCCATCCACTGAATATTATGCTTGTTGGCGTGCACTGATTGTAGGAAGGAATGGGCAGTATGGCAGATACGCAGAAACGAAATGTTCTCGGTTCACGCATAAAAGGTTGCTTCTTCCTCGTTTTTTTTATCAGTTTACTAAATACATAAATCAGGTTTTATTACTACTGTATTTGCTTATTATATTAATCACAGCAGAAACGTTTAATACCTGTTATACTTCGATTATTAAAATCCAGAAAGAAGTAAGTAAACTGCATTACGAAAGCACCAGGTATACTACGGCTGCTTAATCTATTAAATCATATAATGAAATACGTATCGCATAGCCCTCGTGGGTAGCGCAACTTATATAACCATCGCTCGTCCCACACAGAGCGGAACAGATCCTGAGTTCGAATTCCGTCAATGATGCGAGGAATATTTAAGGGCTTTTTTCCTCCCAGAAACTCAGCTTTCATTCATCAAACAGGCAAATCGACCAAAGAACACACGCAATTTTACAGACATACTGCGCAATATGGCCTAAGTCGCTGATGCCATAAAACTACAAAAACAACGTTTTGCATTTCAAGCATTGCGACCATAAAGTATTACATTAGAGTAATTACATTACACTGAATTACAATTAGAGCGACACGACTAGTACCCTAATCAGTTCAACAGTAATGGGGAAAGGACAAAACCTCAGATTCTAAAAGAACTTGCTAAACGCTCACTTCTCAGTGAACGTTTAGCAAGTTCTACACCTGAGAAATGCACACCGGTGGAGGATGGGCTGCACTTGTCTTCGGTTGCAAAGGCCAGTTTTTCCATTTGTTAAAGACTATTCGAGTCTTGAACGAATGAAAAAGTCCTGAAACATCCGTGAATAGAGGCCACTGCAGCAGAAAATAGAAGGTGACCACTCAGCGGAGCATCATGCGAAGACCCGAACAAAGAATGAGCTAAGGGAGTAGGAAATTTTTTCAGAAGTGAAAACAGTTATTACTTTCGAATTTTTTTTTTCCCCCTAATTCACTGCAGTTTTTAATTTTCTGTAAAAAGAAACGAAACATACTTTCACTGGTTTTTGGCGTTTTACCGCTTTTTCCATTATTCTTTTTCTATATTTTAAAATGTTTCATTTACGTTTCTGTCTGGTCGGTGTCGACAAGAATATTTATCGTAGTCTGAGAATTACCTGCATTCCTTTCAGAAATTAAAGACAGCTTACACTGTAGAATACATTATCGCTATTCTCCATTTCTATTTACTTAAAAGAACCGCTTGCAATCGGCAATGTTTACAAAATGCAAATGTAGCCGCCTACTGCGTCAAGTTGTGAAACAGTGATTTGAGGAACATGACCTAGACTTCCAGCACCTGTCCTGGCGAGTCTTAATCACAGATTTCAATCCCGTCAAGCATCTGTGAGACCAACTGGAAGGGCGTGTTCGTCAGTACAATCCTCCACCCACGTAACTCCAAGAACTGAGGACGATTTGTTACATGAATGGGCCAGCATCCTCGTGTCACTTTAAAATGTTTTGTTGACTCCATGCCACGTAGTATAGGAGCAGGAATTCGAGAAAACGCGGCTCAATAGGCTACTAGCTCATGTTCCTAAGATGACTGGACATATCAAGCCACTGATCGTGCAGGCTTAAAAGTTTAAGATAGAAATTCGCCAAGAGACGAACGGAAAGCTTCCAATTAAGCCATGATCGCATAAAGTAAAGTGCAGCCATTATCAACCCACTGCAGGATGGAAGCCTCCTCAACAATTCATGCTGGCATACGACGCGCCAAATCCAGAATCTCCTGAACATCTAGAACTGTGGCGTTTTGATCACTAACTAACACCACTTCCATACTTAAAGAAACAGCCTCATTCAACAGGCAGTGAAAGTATAGTTTAAGAAGCAAGGCAAAACCTTCTACTGCAGTAGTGCAGAAATTTTTATTGATAAGTACCTAAAAAAACTGGGCGATTATTCTGAAAAGTAGTCGATATGTCCGGTCATCTGTACCCATTGGGTTTTATTCGATCCAATAAAGCAGTTTATTGATAAAAGATAGGGAACCTCATTCCAGTGACGAAACTATCATACTATCAGGTCGGCCACCGCGGGAGGGAAGAAAAGAGAGGGTTTGCCTCTACCTCTCCGTCCTATTTTTGATATACTTTCGCATTTTTGCTTTATGCGATTATTTTATTCTGAATTGTTGTTTTGTTCATTTGTGTTACACGCAAGTGAACAACACAACATTAATTTAATTTTCCATATGCTTCAAACATCGAATTGAGTTCCACGATTATTAACTAGCATAAACGATTATAAACATCGAATTGAGTTCCACGATTATTAACTAGCACTTGGCACTCTCAAAAATCTCAAAGAGATCTCCGAGGAGTTGTTTATTTTTGAAATTCGAAGAAGAGATGCCAGGCCTCACTTCACATTATCTCAATTTAAAACTCATTTCCGAGATTAAGACCCCCAATGCGACATCTCGCTTTAATCAATGACTAAGATTAAAAGGTTTTTGCCACTCTTACTTAAATTGTAATAAAGATGATGGGGGTTATATTTCAACACGGGTATTGAAATAATTTGGAAACTGTATACATCTGTATACAGTTTACAAATTTAATCTTAAATTTAAGATTATTTTAATATGCCTTAAGCTTTTAAAACTGCTTTTCCAATTTCAATTTGCTATAATGGACATGAACTGTAGTGCCCACATCGTTACTTGGAATTTCGCCGTTATGTAAATAAGTATTCTATTCTTTTGCTAAGTAACACTCTGAGAAATTGTCGGACAGTACTAAAAATTATTCAATGAATTCACAAAATTGCTTATTCTAATTTATCAGTAATGCATTTAGTCAAGCAGTTAACTTATTTCTTTTGAAATAAGATACTATTGCCACAAGGATTCAGAAAAGCAGGATCAACATCTGGAATCACCGTTGTCCATTCAGGTATTGACTGCATTATTGATATACGAAACGATCGATATACATCTTTGCAGGGAGGTTACAGTTTAACTGACGAACAAATGGCTAGCTCGAAGGGAAAAAGAAAGAGATAAGACTGATGGACATCCGAAAAGAAGGGAGGAATGTACGAAAAGATAGACAGCGAGGAAGAGAGAGAGAGAGAGAGAGAGAGAGAGAGAGAGAGAGAGAGAGAGAGAGAGAGAGAGAGAGAGAGAGAGCGGATACACGGACGAATGATTAGATGGCCCGACAAACTGAAGGCTAGATAGAGGATAAACAGATTACACAGAGGGAAGTGGGCGAACGATGGATTGATGGATGGAGAATAGGCAGATCGATAGACAAAACACACAGTTTGTCAGACTGGGTGGAGAAATTTCGGAAGTTTAACTGCCCATAATAACAAAAGTCTGAAACAGTCATTCGATGCAGAGCACACTAACATCACATAGTCAATTGTACCGTCTTCTTTCCTGTTTGAATTTCTCCTAATAGAATATAAAACCATTATGACTTAGCCTTCAAGTGATTTCATATTATCAGAAACAAATGCTTCACAATATTTTTCTTAAAAGAAAAAATTACAGAAAGAGAGGTTTTCTGTTTGATTCAGCAACGCATCTCTGACTAAACACGGAACTGGGAACAATTTACAGTTCCGAAAATCTGCAACATTTTTGGCAGTTCCCTTAATTATTGCAACTAGACTTTCAAAGTGCCCAATCACTGTTCTTTCTACAGGGTAATCGACTTGCATGTTCAACTACTACGGAACAGCTAACTTGAAAGTACTGATATAGTACCTTCAAGTACATGGGATATATTTTTTCCCATGGTCACTAGACAAACGTTGCAACGATTTAACACGACTAAATGCAGAGCCCCATGCGAGAGAATGCTTTCTGAACCATCTTCAAAGATAAACGTCTCAAACGTTTCACTTTTCAACTTGATAAGTCAAAACGTTGTTCGCTTCCCATTACAACTCGGTCCGTATGTTTACGTTCCGAAAAACTAAATAGCAATCTCTCGAGACATGTTTCCAACGATGCAAATTAACGAGGTATATGAAGACAGATAAGGCAGCCAAATTTAAAACGTAAAACATCGAGTGAAAAGAGACAGGAAATGCAAAACCGCTAAGGGGAGAGACGGGAGCACGTGAGCCTCATTTGGCGAGAAACACCCTTGTCCAAAAGATGTTTAGAATTTAACGGATGTTACGAGACCAAAGCTGGAATGCCGCCGTGAGGTGATGACATGATACGACAAAATTAGTACATCGTTAATCATACTGCCTACAGCACTCTCAACGTGGGTGTAGTCCTCACATCAACACTTGAACCATCACTACAAAAACGCACATTTCTTCAATAGCAAAGGTCTGTCTTTCGTTGCTTCGTACTTCACACGGGAATCTTTCTTTCTTGTTTTGGTAGATACAGCCTTCTTCTTCTTCACTCTCCCACTTGTTTATCATCTGAGCATCTATTTAATGCTAGATCAATACCGACGCTCCCTTCAACTTTCTTACTCCCTCTTCTCAACATGTACTAATTATTCTCCACAACCTTTTCTTACAAAAGCGTATACTTGAAAGTTTCTTTGTACCAAAGATGAGCTGTCTTTACATTCATACGAGTCTAGTTAAAGCCGATTTATTAACTGCCCATAATTTAATACAAGTAGGTTTCAAAGGTAACTTTTATAAATAAATATCATGAGGTTGTTTTTCTGAGTGCATAGTGGCTAGAACCAACAAATATTTAATTCTGAGCATCGCATTTCTAAATGTAGTTATTCTTTTTCGAATTAATCAACTTCTCAACCTCAAAACGCCCTCTTTTTTTTTTTTTTTTTTTTTAGATCATCTGACTGTGTTTTGTACTTTTCTATTCTCACACTATTTTCTTTGGCCATCCACTGTTGAAATTTCACCGCTGTCTAATTAGTAATTATTCGGAAAATTTCTTTCTTTCTTTTTTTTTTTTTTCTTTTTTTTTTAATGACAAGTATTCTGTCGGTCGTACTTATTTCAACGAAAAGCGAACGAACGTGTTCTGCAGGCAAAAAAACTTAACTACAGCCAAGTTGTTCAAACAACCTCCATAGTTTTTCATCCACTTAAAACAAAAAAGAACGTAGTTCACCAAAATAAATTACTTCATAAAAAAAGAAAATTAAGTGAAAGCAATAATACTTTTTTGTTGTTAAAAGACGTAAGATTATTTTTTTAAAAAATAATCTTACGTCTAGTTAGTTTAACTTTGAATTAAAATTCTCGAATAAATATTACTGTATTTTACTCAAAATTATCACAGAATTTTGGTACAACGAATGTGAACGCCTTATGAACTATAATATAAACTGAAATCACGAGTTTTAATTAGAGAAATGGAAACAGCAAATTAACAATGATAATTGTCTACTATGATCAGACATTTTCCCAACAGAACGTCTTCGTGTTCTATGTTTTTTCATTTATAGAATGCACCTCAAAAGCTGACCATGCAAGTCCACCTGTTCAACCTCCTGTGAGAAGATGGCACGTGCTTAACGCTACCTTAAAAGTTTTCTTTCTCGTAAATAAAAAAAAAAAAAAAATTATAAATAAATAAATTTTCTGTTTATACTCCGGGACGACCAAACAGTCAGAGGAGTTCACAAGATAGACAAATTACAAGAAAGTTTGGTTTGGCAATTAAAGACATCTCTATTGGTTGTCTGATAGAAGTCACTGAAATCTTATTGCACATTAAATGTAGTTTTTAAAGTGCACATCAATAACAATCCTCTCTCTCTCTCTCTCTCTCTCTCTCACACACACACTACGAAAATATCCAAAAAATATGTAGTTTTTTTTTTTTTTTTTTTTTTTTTTCATTTGTGAAAATGAGCACATGACTTTACGAGTATATAATAAGTTTTTGTGTTTTTCCTCTAAAGGTAACGTTAAAAAAAAACAAAATCAGGGTCGACAAGTAAGGCCAGTGGGCCCTCTGAATGATTGATCTTAATCTCCTATCATGCGATCTGTGAAATGTTCCTCTGTGGTGCAATCGAAGTTAAACTGACAGTGAAGGAAAAACTAGCACCCAAGGATAATACCACTTTGGTTAATGTCGTTAATGTGCAACAAGAAACCCGATCACATGACTAATGAGCCAAATTCCTTCCAAGTGGCCATTTCTGCCTTTCGTTTCACAGTTTACTCCTACACGTATATGACAAGTTCCTCCTTCATCCCCAATTTCTTTTCTTCTTTCTCGAAATATCAACGAATCTGATGGTCCATTCTGAAGTACGACATGACATTTCACGACGGATGAAACCTAAAGACATCTGAAACTCTTTATACAAAATAAAATATAAAAAGAAATTCAGAAAAATTAGAAATATAATTCCTATGTTATTTCGTAACTAGCCAGAAATATTTAATACTTGTATGCGTTAACCACTTAAACTGAAGGTAGTATTCTGAACTTGATTTATCAGTATCACGATAAATTTGTTTAGAATGCTTGTATGACGTCATCGCGACCCCTAACTGGCAAAAAATAGATTTTCATAGCGATTTTCTGCCTCTTCTGTGTTAGTTCTAATTTCTAGCACTGACTAGTGATGGAGTGTCTTACACTTCTCTTCTCTACCATTTTCTCTAGGATGGCGACACCGTTTTTTTCCTTTTCACTTTGTATTTTCTGTGAACACAGGATTACAGTCTGAGAGATGGTATACTGAGCAATTACATTTTTACTTGTGGCAAGGCCTATTACCTGACCTTTCAAGAGTGATGCACTAGGGGTATGCTATATCCCATAGCAGTTGTATTATGTTTGTGAGGCCCGCATCCGGGCCCATAGATGGGAATTTCAAGAACATTCTTTGTTTTTTTTTTTTAATAACAAAGAATTATAATAAAATAAAATAAAGGCTATCTTTAATTTTATCATGTTTTATCTTATCCGTGTATCAAAATTTCAAGAAGGCATTTTCGGACCCACATTCGTAAGACGTTTATTCTTCATTACTGATCCCAACACGCTCCCGAAGTTTTATACGAGATTTCTGAATTGCCTGTATAAAATTCAAAACGCAGAGCCAGGGTTACGAGAGTGAGTCAAATGAAACCTAAAATTATATTTTTCAAAATATAATGATCTGTCAACCTTATTTCAGTCCGTTAATGTTGAATGGCAACTCTATGCAGGTGAAATTAAACTTTACAGTTATTTGTTCTTCAACTGACAGCCATTAACTCCAGTTCTGTCTTGATTCCCTCTCACTCTGGCTCAATAAAAATAACTTGTTTCTAAACCCGTTAAAATGTAAATTATGTCGCTTTCGCTCGAATCGTGAAGTCAGATCCTCCGTCTTTACTAATTATTATATTGGAAACTCTCTAATTGCAAGTACTGATACGTTGAAAGATTTAGGTGTCCTATTTCGACCTGACCTTCATCCCGCTTCCCATGTTGATCATGCAATATCTCAGACTTCTAAACTTCTTGGATTAATCAAGCGTTCTTCCTCTATTTTCAAGAGTGACAAATTCTTCTCTACAAGCAGCTTATACCTCCCATATTTGATTATTGCGATATTATTTGGTCCCCACAACAGGAATATCTTTCTCACAGTCTTGAGAGAATTCAAATTAAATTCTTAAAGTCTTATGCTATCGAAGTCGCCTTGCCTTTCACCATCGAAATTATGGAGCTCTTTGTGGTCACTTCAGAATCGTTCCCTTTCACCCTAGACGACAACTCTATGGGTCTCTTTTTGTCTACAATATCATAAACTCTGTTATCGATTCTTCATCTCTTCTTGAACAAATACCTATCACGGTACCCCGTTTGAATTCTCGTTATAAAACAAATTTCGCACTACCTGTTCCTCGTACTCAATAGTTACTTGATAGTCCTCTGTTTCGTTTCCTTCAGGTATTGAATAATTACAATACTGATTTCACACTTAATTTATCCATATACAAAAATTTGCTCCTTACTCTATTTTCTTAACCTAAATTTTGTATATATTTTAATTCTAGTTTTGTATTGATTCTGTAACTCTCATCGTTCTCACCATTTTTTAGGGTCTGTGAGCCCTCTGAGAAGTCTGTATATAAATAAATAAAACATTGTTCCTGCTGGCATCACTGTTTCATTGCTGCTTTCAGTTCATCGCCCGTGTACAATCGATGTCCAGCAAGACATCAGATCATTTTTCAGTCTTCCGAAAACGAGAAAGTCGCAAGCTAACAAGTCCGGACTTTGTAAAGAGGATACCCAATCACTTCCCAGTGCACATTAGATAGTTGATAGTACGTCGCAGATCAACGGCGAGGATTTGGGTGTAATTTTGCGGGTTTACTGTTCCACCTCTATATATAATATGGCATCCTCCATGCATGATAATGCACAGCAACAATTTCTGCGGGTCTAAGAAAAAAGATGGGCTAAACCGCCCCTTTACTCTCGTGGATGGTAGTGTGGGCACAACCGTGACTGATATCCAACTTACTTCATCCTCATAACGTTGTGCGCCATGATGTTTTCTTATATGAAAATTGTATGAGCTAGTAAGTAAGCGAGGATTATCTTCAAGAACTTTTCCATCCGTACACTCGTGGACGGATTTATTATTATTATTATTATTATTATTATTATTATTAGCCATATGGTGCAAGGAAGCCTGAGGCATATACTGCACCAGCCAAAAAAAAAAAATTCTGAATTACCGAGAGAGAGAGAGAGAAGGGAATCACCAAGAAAGAGAAGAATGATGATATCCATTTGAGGATCCTGGGTGTGCCAAGCCCATACTCACCAGATGTGAGCCCCTGGGGTTATTTATCAATCCGTACACTCATGGGCATGACATACAGTTGTCGAAGTATACCTTTTATACACACCAGTGAATTTCTGCTGTAGAGACGCCCTACGTTTTAAGAAACTGCATAATACTGCACTGCGCAGGCTTATACACACACACATGATGAACAGCGGAAAACGTCACTGTGAACGCCATATTCTCGGCGGATGCACTTATCAGGTGGTAGATGACTTTCATCAACCGGTGAAATACCACCACTTTGCTTATTGGAGGCTTGAAGTGGCGAAACCCATGTTTAGTCTCTAGAGCAAAGTTTCCGGCATCCCCCTCTCCCCATACTTCTCCTTCAACCCATGCACGGTACTAAGTGCTATAGGTTTTGATACCTTTCGTGTTTGGGGTTTTCATAAAAAAAAAAATAATAAAAAAAAATAACTCAGTGGTTTTCAACCGGGGTGCTGCAACAACATTCCAGGGGTGCCACGTAATTTAGGTTTAAGTTACTTAAACTTATTATTATTTTTTAATTTATATATTTATTTCATTATAAAAAGGTATCTTCAATTTTGTGGTGATCTATAATTGATGTTTACTTAGTACCTCTATATAAAGAAGAAAATTATTATATATATAATTTGTATTATGAATTGTAATTTTGTTTACAGTTATATTATTGTAATAACTATCATATAACATTTTTTTTTTAATATTAGACATAGTAATTTTAGTATACAGAGAGAGAAAATCGGACCTAACAGGCAAAAAATTGAGTAGGGGTGCCGTTATTAAAAAAAGGTTGAAACCACTGACATAACTCCTGGCGCATACATGACGGTCAACATGCCCTAATGCCTCTACTGAACGTCAGTACGAACTTACGTTCAGTTTGACTGTCCAAATTACACCCATGGCGGCGTGTAATTCAGACAATCAAAACTTCGTTTACATTTTAATCATCCTCACACGTTAGTCCTCGCAATTTCCACAGAAAAAAATTGGTTTGATATATATGTAATGCTTAATGTGAGCTCTCTGGCGACGTTTGGGGTGATTTCCTACAGGAATTCCATTTGCAATATATGTTTTAAGAAATAATTAAAAAACATTCTCCAAATTAAAAAAAAAAAAAAAAAAAAGGTTGTACAACTAACGAAAAAACTTTTAATTTCTTTGTACAAACTCTAAATCAATTTACTGAGTACAAGAGACAGAGAGAGAGAGAGAGAGAGAGAGAGAGAGAGAGAGAGAGAGAGGGCTGCAAAGATGAACAGCGAAATCTCCTCTTATTTGGTTCTTCACGTTTCCTCTCTTTTTTTCTTAATGGTCGTCAATCCATGGACTGCATTGCGATATTGTTCAGTGCTTACAGGATCTAGAATTAAGTTAGCTCCTGTGATAAATGAAGCTAATTCTGTGTCGATATAATGATGCACTTTTTATTTTATTTATTTACTTTTTTATTTTCCATCCCAAATACTTACTGCCCACACATCTAAGGTACTCCAATTACACCTTGCTGAAGAAGAGATATGTCTTAGATCGATAGCAAACTATCGATCTAAAAGAAAGTAAACAATGCGAAATCTGATACTAAAACACTAATTTGTAAGTGTGTAGGTGTTCGGATGTCTTTCTGAAGAACCTCGTATAAAGGAAAGAAAACACCGTTCATTGACGTGCGTGCAATTCTACCCTGTTGTTCAGACAAGTAACTTGGAAAAGTTAATGTATCGCTTGGTGCAATTTCAGCTCATCGGTAGAACGAACCCTAGTGAAAGAGTAATCGTTGAAAATGGGATGAAGAAGGGGGAAGGGAAATGAATAACAGGGCTATTATTTTCGAGGTTGTTGCTTTCTCCGCTCATGTCGCATCAATTAATTTAACATTTTTTGTCTTTCCGAAAAAGAAAGAGACTATAATGCATTTCGGAGAGCAATGAAGATATTTTGAAGTCCACTGACATAATTTATCACGAGGAAATTGCATTAAAAATTGCTGTTTTTGCAAGCTATTGAAATTTTCGGCTTATTTGGAATCCTTTGGGATGGGAAGGTCATTTCCTTGTATATATTTTACACTCAAACTTATTGCTTAACATTTTAGGACCTCTTCCGACCTATTTCAAATATAAAAGGAATGTTTATAAAATGCAGTTTTCGCCCATCTGTCATAAATCTACGTTAACTGGCATCCCTAAGTTGCAGCAGAGAACATAATGAGAGAGGAATTCTTAAGCATCCATTTATGACAAAACCACAGCCAGCTTTGTCATCAGTCTTCCCATCAACAGCGAGCTATTTCTACTGGATTGTTATTCCGCCAAACGCTAAAACCAGGATATTGCCGATAATTTATCTACGTCCGGAATGTCAGCATGATTCAAAGTCAATTAATCTTTTCACTATTAATCACCTGCACTGCGAGAGGCAAAATCTATTATTGCTATTAACAAACAGCGCTGGAGATGAGGAAGGGTACACCAAAGGTTCCCTTAATTCTGTCCATGGTCACCAGATGGCACGATAGAGACGTTCGCAAATTCGATGTAAATTACAATCAACCAGTCTTCAACAGCAAACTTCCATATGACCCTTATCTTAATTAAAAGTTATCAATTTGCGATAATTTTAACTCAGTAACTCAAGGAATAAGAAAATTTAAAAATTATTTTATGTAAAAAAGTTCGCTTTCCTCCCTCGCTCACTTACAACGATCTTTGGCTGAGTGAAAATATTTTAAAGATGAACGATTATCCCGTAACCTTCATGGACGCTACTTATTTTGACTACTAAAAAAATACTGGCTTTAACACAACTCCGAACATGAGATTCATCCTTGCATCTCCTGTGAACCCTTCACAACATGCCCACATAAAAGACACAAATTAGAAAATATCATAAAATTTAGTATCCAGTCTTGGGGAGAGGGGTTGAAATGTTTAGAATTTCCTCAAATAGAAGGCGTCATTATAATCGTGTCTGTAAATTATTCGACATCTGTTTTGTGGGATGAAAACCAGAATTCCTAGGAAAAAACGTCATATAACCGCCACCCAATCAACTAAACCGAACTACGACCCGGCAAAACTTCGACAAGCGAAAGCGATCGAACCCAGGCTTAAAATATTAAGAAAATTTACATTACCATCTTAAAAGTATTCAGATACTAGTCCGAAGGCAATTCACAATGCTAATTCGGACAGAGGCAGATAAAGAAAAGCCACAAGTGAGTGCAGACAAAAGAGAACCCTCGCTGACTACAAAGTGGTTACGATCACTGTCCTTGCGCGCCGTGTGGGAAAGGCCTGAGTTCGAATGGTAAGACGAGCGAAATTTTTATGGTCCCCCCCCCTCCACACTTTGGGTACGTTTCATAAAGCAAGAAAATAAAATTTAAAACACGCCCAAACTTAGAGAAATACTGGCACCTCAAAGCCTTAGTTGCTTAGTTTTTGGATTCAATGGCAGCAAGCAAGCTGCTAACCATGCCAGCCATGTCAAAAATTGGTGTATGGGTCACGTGTCAGCAATTTCCTGGTGCGTTTCATAACAGACCATTTAAGCATTTCAAAGTGAACGGTTATTTATTTACAAATCGCATTACAGGTTTCACCAACAACAAAATGTGCAATAACAAATGACAGTGCCAAACATTCGAGTATACTAACAAAATGCAATATGAGTAACAAAAAGCTATGATTTTTTCCCCCCACAAAACTTTAAGGTAGGAATATATTTCATAAAATATTCATAAAGTGTGGAATAACAAAATGGCATGATGATAGATGTCATAAAAATGTGAGAAAGACTGTAAATCAATTAACCCCAGGGGCTCACATCTGGTGAGTATGAGCTTGGCACACCCAGGGTTCTGAGCTGGATATCATCATTCTTCTCTTTCTTGGTGATTCCCTTCTACTTTTGACTGTCTTTCTCTCTCACACTCGGGATTTTTTTTTTTTTTTTTTTTTTTGGCTGGTGAAGCATAAGCCTCAGGCCTCCTTGCACCATACAGCTAATAATAATAATAATAATAATTCACTGAGTAAGAGAAAGAGAGCTCAAAGATACCTCGGACTTGGTGACTGAGAACAAATACCTGAATAGCACCTTATTTGCCTGTTTTGTAATCGTAACAGCTGCGCTAAAGTATTCTTAATATATTAATATAATAGTTCTTAAATTATATGGAAAATACTGTATCCAAGTAAAAGTTTCCCGCCATAAACATAACCAATACTAAATTAATTTTCTATTTGCTAACGACATTTAAAACCCTATCTAGACGGTATTTTGGAATGGGTAAGGTTTTAAAGCCTAATCATCAGTTGAGAATGACAGTCCTCAGTGGAATACAGAATTTCATACAATTTAAAAATTAAACAAGTGATATCTTTCATTCGCACAAAGTCCCTCTTCCTGAAGCCTTCTGCATAGAGTTTAATTTGAAACTGTTCTTGCGGCAGATGTAAGTTCGAGAGAAAGATGCCTGACTGTTATCTAGCTATGGTGTCTTACTATAAGGCCAAAGGCTGTAGTAGTAGTCGTCGCATGTGATGCAAGAAAGCAAGTGTATGAGCTTATGCAGCATCAGTCAAAAAAAAAAAAAAACAACCACACCATTTTCTCCAAATGCCTGTCCAGTTCCTCCTTAAATTTATTTAACCTATCAACTTCCACAACGACAGATCACCAAATACGGAGGATGCGGAAAGGTCAGGGAATGACCACCGCATATTCCCGGAGCAATATGGCCTTAGTTGCTAATGCTCCTAAAAACAAAAACAAAAAAAAAATAATAATAATAATAAATAAATAATAACAATAACAACGACAGATGGAAGTTTGTTCCAGCAATTAACCACCCGCTGCTAAAGGCAAATTTCCGCACATCTATTCTACATTTGTCTTTTCTTAATTTGAATTTATGCCCCCTTAGGTTCGTAATCTGAACAAGTGGAAGGATCCCATCAGAATTCAGCGTGCTGAACCAATTCAAGGCCTTATACACCTCAATTTCAAGGCCTTATACACCTCAATTTCAAGGCCTTATACACCTGTTGTCCTGAGACATGTCTTTGCCAACCTTGAACTTTCGTTCGAGACACCACTGTCGCTTGATGTTGTTATCATAACCTGAAATTCTCATTTTTGACAGATTAGGGCTCTGGCTACCTCAGCTTGCAACCCTCTGCTATCATCCTATAGCCTTCCAACACTACGAATTTATCAAAAGTTACATAGTCTTTTACAAAAAAAAAAAAAAAATATATATATAGTCTGCTTTGATCTCTATAGAAAGGAAAAACATAACAAGATACGTTCTGTGCAGCGATAGATTTAAAATGAGTGGGTAGTTGAAGCGAGAACTTCAATAGCTCTCTCGATCTGCACGTTTCGGAATTTAAAATCATATTCTGTTATATCTGGATTAAAAGCATGCGCAGTTAAGCTTGGAAAAAAAATCATATAGTTGTAAGTTATCTTTTTGTACACCAGTGTAAGTATGACTCTCTCTCTCTCTCTCTCTCTCTCTCTCTCTCTCTCTCTCTCTCTCTCTCTCTCTCTCTCACACACACACACACACACACACACACACACACACACGCACAATTTAATTATGTCTTTAAAGACATAACCATTCCAAAACATGAATTACGCTTATATTTTTACACAAAATGTTTCATAAGAATAAAGATTTCAATTTTGAGTTAGCATTTTATTAAGTGTGGTGGCAATTTCTGCACTCCCCCTCTTCCGGTATTACTCAGAGTGTAACTACACCAGTTTTTCAACATTGGCCCCGGCTTTTCATTTGTCAGCAGCCTCTTCCCCCCTCTCCGTCCCTTCTCTCTCTCTCTCTCTCTCTCTCTCTTTTTATCCTTATTCCATTGTCCCGTCAATTCCATTTTCTCCCCAAATTGCGCGTGCACCGCTGTATCTGTTTCCCAAACTACTCCAAGTTTAGACCACTTCGCCAAGTTACAGCAGTCCGGAGACCGAGACCTCCATATGCGGGGTGGTTAATGGGATGTAGCGTCAGATAACAGTAGAGGTGAAGTACGTACACAAGTTATCATTACTTGGGATAAGTCCCCAGTGCTGCGTTATCAAATGATGCCCACCTAGGGGACTTCCACACTACGGGAACACAAAATGAAATTTCCCCGGAGTGTAGCGTCCATTAAAGAATGGGTCTTTAGAAACCCAACGCTCCATTACCTAAATGATTGATTGGACGTCCACACTCTTGTGAGGCTGAAACAATACAAAGGGAAATGTGTCTACACTTTTCTTGAACGGCACCCATTAACTAGGAGTTAAGTGCGGCACGTGCTTCTCAATGGCAGGAGAAACGAAGGTGTACCATTAGCACGAAATTCACTAAATAGCCATTTAGAGAACATCAGTAAAATAATTCGTATTCTCTAGTTTCCCCTAGCTATCTCTCTGTATCTGTGCCTCCTTTAAAAAGAAAAGAACTGCTCCAGAGAACACAAAACAGCAATCGATACTATTTAAATTTACATGTCCTAATTAAAATCCGAAATAATTGCGCACTGCCTTGGTATGAAACGTCTAGTCCCATGTTCAGAAAATCAACCAACAGCTTCTTAAGGAAATTTTAATTCGGTACTGCATTGTTGATTGAAATGCTGAATTGAAATTAATTTTTGAGAAGACATGATAAAATTGACTTTTACCATCGAGGATCTGTTGAATTATAAAACAAATTATGGCCGATGCGTTCGATCGAGAATTCTCGCTGGTCAACTAGACTGAAATGGATATTTCTAGGTCCAGGGATTCTTCCTTCCCCACCAACACCAAAAAAAAAAAAGTTTTGACCAATAAAATTATGCTACAATTTAAATTCATTGTATTTTCACTAATAATAATATCGCAGATTTCAAAAACTTCAAAAAAATAATCGAAAAATATTTCAACAAAATGAGATATCAGTTTGGAATTTCCATAGATCACTGGATGAAAAACTGGAAGATCGAACACCATCAGCACAAACACTTCACTGTACCTGAGACTATGGGAGACGTAGCAGTACTATCGACACGGATCAGAGTCGAATCTAACAGGTTAGTTTCAAAACTGTTTGAAATCCTATGATGAGTTTCAAATGAAATGCCTTTGAAACAAGTTTCCAAACATTTGGATTTTGTTCCTAATATCGTTACTAAAATGACACAGAGGTGTAATCCGATTTTAAAGGAAAAGAAATGTCTTGCGGTACTCACAATGGAGATCTAGTTCCTGAGAGAACCACAGAGATAAACTTAACCAATGAAAGTTTTCGAGATCCTGAACGAATCATTCTCCGGTTTTTTTTTACGAAAACGTCTTTAGATGAATCTGTTCGGGAGAGTATCTGAGTTTCACTAATTGCATTTCTTACTTCACGTTAAGCAACCGTTCACAGAAACTGTCAATAAGTAATCAAGCAGAGAGCGAAGTTTAGAACGGGGCTGGTGAAAATCACGCTAATGCAATGAATTATAACCATAAGTCACGCATCTGTGGTGGCTGGCAGATGCCAACTACTCCAGAATTCTTCGCTTTGTGTGTTTTTGACAGCTCGCGTAAAGCTAGACACAAGAAAGACCGCTCGCTACCCTCCGTTCGTAGCTAATGGCTGTTCGATGTAAGGACTTTTCAACCCCCCACCCCCCACTTCCGCCTCGCATTACGGTAGGAAACTTTCTAGCATTTGCTAAAAGGTATCGAGAGGGACTGGGCGCTCTTGTTTTTCGTCATGCGGGCGGACAGGAGGACAAATGATGGGGTGACTTCTGTTTGTGAACAGTAACAAATGGGTATTTAACCACAGGACTTGCCCATTGCACAAACATCGTAGACTGATTTCAATGCAAAATAGTTCTTGTACTTGGAGCGAACAGACGAGTTTTCAAAACAATTTAAAGATTGCCCACAAGATGTCAGCACTAGTAATGAAAAACTAAAGCTTATACTGTAGTACTAGAGGTTCGTATAATAAAGGAAAATTCCTTTACCAAAGAGTGTTGCAGAGAGCACGTTAATTGAAAAATGATTTTTAGCCTACTTTACATTTTTTTCTTAAAATCTCTAAGAAATAGCCATGTCCACTAATAGTTAATATATATATGTGTGTGTCAGGAGCGGATTAAGGTCGGTTGAGCCCCGGGCACAGAAGAAAATATTGGGCCCCTTAAAAAAAAGAGAGAGACAGGGAAAATAAAAATACATGTTAACCAATTTTTTAAATAAATAAAAAATATTATGTACTATTAATGTTTTATTTCCAATAAAATTTGAATATAATTAATAATAGCATAATAATAATCACAAAGTTTTGAACTAATATGTTCAACTAATTTGTTGGGGTTTTGCGTGGGCCCTTCAGAAGTCGGGGTCCAGGGCGCGCGCCGTTAAATCTGCCTCTGATATATAAGCGCCTATTATCTTCCTCATCCATCCGTCCGTCTGCACATGTAACAACCCTACGCCTAGTGGGCGTATTTTCATGAAATTTAATATTTAGTTCTTTTATAAATATTTCTGGAGCCATCCCAAATTTCATTAAAATCGGACAAGCAGATATCTGGAAATTATTATTTATTTTTTTTTACACAAACTGCATGGGGAAAAAAAAAAGAAGAAAAGAAATTCATAGATTAAATGTAATTTTAATGCAAGACTAGTGAACGTGGTGAAAAAAGAGAGAGACTTAAAAAAAAAAAAGGCCAGAAAGAAAGAAAAATATTAAAAATTGTAATTAAACTGAACGGCTAAGTTTTAGGGAACGTAAAGCTATAGCTTTATTAAGTGTTCTATCGAGTTATAATCTTATTAATTAATTTATAAGAGGATAACAATATTTATTCACGTCTATTAATCACAAATAAAATAAAATAAACCTAAGAAAAAATCGAATGCGCCTGAAATGTAAAGCACTGCGTACATTACCTAAGTTTTATTTATATACGGATTCAAATTAAATTTACAATTCGTATGAGACACCCTTTATTGAGGTGTGTTCTTTTTTTATTGGTTATTACGAAAAAAAAATTGCAAAATTTTCCTTCACGTATTTATAGAATCAGTTTCTGATATGAAGCCAATATGAGTGAAGATGAGACATGCTGTGTTGAACAATTTGAAAATTTACGTCTGTGGTACAGAAAAATGATTGCAAAGTCACTATTTGTGATACTTTTGTTGTACCGCAGTAAACCAAGTGAGATACTGTAATCTGAAACTCCCTGAACAACGATAGTGATAACAGTGACTAGTTTTGAAAAAGGAATTTTGCTAATGCAACCTAGAGCACACCAGACCTCCTCTCTCGATATAGTCACTTTCCCATAACAGAATCGTTCACTTCGATTCACAAACTTCGATGTCATTGTAAGCTGGTACCTCCCCCCACTCCCCTCCCAAGCAACGTTCGTAGCAATCTACCCATAACAGTCACTTTGACGGGACACCATATCGCACTCCAAGCAGTTGAGGGGGAACGGAGGTTACAAAAAAAAAAAAAAAAAAAAAGTGCTGTCAGCTTGCTGATGTGACAGCTTGTGAGAAAATGGCACGTGCTAGGCATTCACCATTCAAAAGGAAGCTACGCGCATTGAAGGTGTCAAGTCCGTTTCTAAGCAACAAGAATGGAAGCTACGGGCGTTGTGTGGCTTACGAAGAGTACCCCCAGTCCACAAAGACAGGAAACTCAAACTCATTGGTAAACCTTGTGCAATAACACCTTCAAAGTTGATGTTAGTTGTGAGAGTAGCCGACGTTCTAATTAGACACAAATAAAAATGCCACAATTCCGATATGTTTATCGGAAAACTTCTCGCTCATCTATTATCCAAAGACAGTTTTCTGCTCTCGGCAGTTCGGATAAAAATCTCAAACGTCAAATCATTTTCGTATCTCGTTCTCAAAAATATTCTCTAGGAACGAAAATTGGTCGGATTTATTAAAAGAAAAACTTCTCCGCTAAGTGGCGAATAGGATGCTAACCACAATTCATTTGCCTGATTAGTTCTCTGTCAAGAATGCCCTTTTGCACGTCACAGCCGGCGTCGACAGGTGGAAAATTTCCCTAAGCGTCGCACTTATTCCTCATTAAATCTACATTGATCCTTTCCCCGGTTGAATATATAACGAAGTACCAGCACAGAGATTAATAAGAAAACAAAATTTGCTCGGTCGTATCAAAATGGGATCATTCAAGGATGAGGACTCAGTTTCCTACAGTACATTAAAGTCGAAAATAAATGCTCGTCAACGTACGTAATCTTCTTGACATCTTTAAATACGACTATCCTATAGATGCCCAGACAAGGTCTAAGGCAATTTCTAAAATGATAAACCGATTGGGAAAATAATGGAAGTGTCGTGATGCACCTTTTCTTTTCTTTTTTTCTTTTTTTTTAAATGCATTCCTTCGTCATAGACCGATGGACTCGTTCCCTTCCGCTGATTCAAGAAGAAAAGAATACATGGATCGGAGGGCGATAAAAGGGGAAACTGGTACTATTCTTCCATGCCATTATTCACGAAACCTTTATATTGCAAGTAGGTAGATGCTTTATTCCATATTTCACTTGAGATGGATTGATCCAAACTCGTCTCCCGTAAGCTATTGTGACCTGAGAAGCAATGGAGACTTGCTCTATTCAATTCAGATGGAACATCCAAATAACGGGAAGAAGTCATTTTTTTAACTCAGACATCGCAGTATATCAAGTCAATTTAAAATGCTACTTTCATTACGCAGTCCTTGCTAGTCTTTTCATTTGAGCCTAAGTAAGACTGGCTGCACTACAAATATTACCTTCCACAGAGAGCGACCAAGACTATAACATTATTGTAAAGGTTAGGATATTAGGGTAATAGCTTTGCTAAGAATGTGTTAATCTTATATTTCCAAAGCACTTCACTATAAGTTTCCCCGGTATTGCACTACCAGTTTAAATAAAAAGCACTGCTCCACTGGAGAAATAACTATCCAGACTGCAGCATACATTTTAAATAAATAGTTCTCCACCGGAACAATGCAATACCCATAACAGCAACAATGATAGGGGTTTAACATAAAAATACATAAAAATTAACTTTTTATAGTCGACTTCCATCTCCTGGACGTTGTGGAGCATCTCCATGAGCAAGAATCTGTCGCCTATCCTGAGCCTTCACGCCACAGACTGCAGAGAGGGGAGGGCCCTTAAGGGTTTCGGAGGATCCTCTGGTTACACATCTGCCAAAAACTTGGCGTATTGATTTCAACCACTATCAGTTTCATTGAGACGAGCAAGCGGAGGGTGAAGATCCATTCCGAGACTTTTCTGTAATTATGTAGTTTGGTAATATCTGAAGTGTGTGTGAGGAGTGGAAGTTTATGCTTGAAGAGGACCCAGCGAAGAAGCCAGTACTCATCAGATGCAGTGGTTTTTGTTGCCGATACCCTGATTTCAGATCCGTAGGATGACTGACTGCAGAAACCGGTATATGTATGACGGAATAAATCAAATCTTCTACACCCCTCTCATAATTATACTAAGATACTAACATTATCTTCTCCCACTGGCTCGAATAAATATCACCAAGAGGGAAACTTTTTCAAGGGGGGGGGGACCATGCTACCCTTGCCTGAGACCGTTTTATGGACCCTTTTCACAGCCATCTTGTGAAATAGCCCGTAAAAATTACTTGACATTGACAGCATTCGAACCCGGGTCTTTTCCGCTCGGTGTGAGGAGGATGGTGAAAATCACAATTGTAATACCAATTGTACTACCCACGAGGTCAACATACTGTCTGTCTATGCCATAGTTCAAAGGCCAAGAAACTTAAAAAAGAACTAGAAATTCTCAATTTAAACACGTCCATCAATTTTATTTTTAATGTGTTTATTTTCAATTTAAAGATATTAATTCGTTCTTGAGTTATTAAAATTTCTCATTTCTTAATTACCAGTACTATCCATAAGAAGACGCCATTGTCGATTGACATCAATAAATGTTTCTCTCAATAAAAGCAGAAAATTATATTTTGTAATTATCGCTTTGAATGAGAAGAAAGCTTTAAATCAATTTTACTCGCGATATTAATTAACGTCAAAGTCGAAAGAGGGGCCCCATTATCACAACTGACAATGTTATAAATCACACTTGAAAAATGTAAAGGGGTAAATTGCATGGAAATTTTCTAATATTGGTCAGAGAAGTTTCTGGATTGTCCCATAATACTTTATGTTAATTAACTTTTTTAAAGTTTAATCTTCGCAGCTGTTTTTATTTTATTTATTTATTTTTCCTGCTTCACCAGTGTTTCAAGGTTATAATACTAATAAAAAAAGGGTGACTGATATACACTTACATACAAATTATTATTAGTAATTTTTCCATGTCGTGTATTTTAACGAGTAATATATAAATAAGATGATTTTTCCTCTTTTCCTTTGGGTCAAACTAAAAATACAGAAGCCACAACTTTTATTTGTAACGTAACAGTAGAAAGACGTAAAAGTGAGGGAAGTGGAAAGAGGAGATTGTGCAATACAGTAGTTAATTTGATTTTATTTCCAAATTTAAGTTGTTGACCCACGTTACAAACATAAGAAATGCGCACACTTCAGTTATCCAGAGGTTGCCGGCGGTGTCAGAGATGGATCAAAAAATCACAATTTAAAGTCCCATGAATACTGGATATTGTGTTTGTGCTTTTTAACAACCTTTTCAAATTTAAACTATGTTTAATACTACACCTCGGTTACATAAAAATCCATGGAGGAGAATTTTCTCGTATGTACTCATATTTTGTTAGTTTTTGAATGCGTGTATACAGGGTGTTTCAAAAGTGATGGTCAATAATTTAAAGGTGAGCTGTACTACAATGTGCAAAAAAAGCCTAGTAAACACGGATCCTTAACTGAATCATTTTCGAGATATTGCGCATTTCTAGCTGGGATTACCCACTGACAAGATGAACTGCACAAGCTGGGATCCACCACTGACTTGCTTGTTTAGGTTAGGTTATGCTCATTCTCTCCCTTTCCCCTCTCGCAATGCTCTGAGAAGTAGCAGGCATACTAGTACTTGTGAAAGGATAATCAACCTGGAAAGAGGTTACAACAACGAAGAATATGCGAACAAGCACTTCACGTATGGTAAAGCCAACGAGCAGTGCACTCGAGGCTGCACGTTTGTACCAAGAAGCATTTCCCCACCGAAACCAGCCCAACAGGCGCACATCAACGCCTTAGAGAACATGGGCGCTTCGCACATGGAGTACGAGCAGGTAGGCCCAGAAGCATAACACCTGATGTTGAAAAAAGGATGTTAGAAAGAATATTCAAAGTATTTTATTAAAGTTTTGCGGGCTCCAGGGTTCCCCTATCCGCCGCTAAAAGGTAACAGTATACATCGTGTACAATTTAAAGCAACTATATACAATGATGATGATACATAAAAGCTATTTATAATGGTAATGATACAAAATAAACACTGGACTTCGGAGTCCAGCAGATTGATTAGTACATCAGGTAAGAGAATCCAAAAACGGAAACAGTCTACAAAAAAGCCAAAATGATCAGTCTCCAAGAACCAGCTAAGCGTTACAAAGATTTATACTTCAAAAGAATAGTTACAATTTCTGGTTTCCAAAACAATAGAAAGGGCCATAAACCCTTCCATCTAAAATTCAAAAAACCCAGTAAAATCTTTCCAACCAACCGACAGACAGCGGTTGGTTGGAAAGATTGTTAATTCTGTTAATTGAAAGATTGTTCAGTAAAATACTAACCTAATTAACATTAAGTTAGTATTTTACTGAACCTCAGGATTAAGAATTCTTTTCCTCCATTTAAATATTTTCTTCGCATAGGTGGAGAAGGCAGCATAATACTCAGGACAGTTAACTAATCTTGGCAGTTTAGAGCAATCGAATACATTTGTGAGAAGCTGAAAGCCCAGTCTTAAATCATCATACAATGAAAGACGAGGTGCTCAATAGTTTCTTGAGCACCACAACTGCAGAGAGGAGTGTTACTTAATCCGAATGAGAACAATTTAGAGTTGAGACTGCCATGACCGGTATATAGAAAAATAACATATAAGCCAGGATTGAACCAGTTCATTTTCTTATTATATAATCAGCAACCTCGGAAAAATACCTAAAGGTCTCCCTACCCAAGGTAGAAGTAGACCATGTATTTTGCCACGCTCTACAACATTCATTTCGCATTCTTTTAATGTCTACATTTTCTTGTAAGTCAGTATTATAAGTAAAACCATTTACAACCGCAGGGGCATTTTTTTCTTCTACAATATAAAAGACAGTGTAACATTAGTTCATATTGGATTAGCAATCGATGACTGAGGACCTGGAGAGCAGCTGTAGAGACAGTTCGACAAGCTCTGCTTACAGCGAGAAGAAAAAAATCTTTGCGCTTGACTACGATATTTTTGAAGGGAATTACTAATTCTATATCCCCAGGCCCCAGCCGCATAACACACAATGGGTATAAATATACAAGAGTAGTATAATTTAATAGATTTCTTTACACCAAATGTACTCTTGGTAATTTTAATAATTTTATAGGTTATAGCTTTTATTTTTTGAAGTACATATTTTGCATGATAATTAAAATTAAGATGGTCATCCAAATAAATTCCTAAGTATTTATGTTGCCTAGTACTCCTAATCATTTCTCCATTTAGTTTAATAACAGGTGTTCTATTCACGTCAAGAAAGCCCTTTAGCAATATTTGTTTTTTTTTTTTTTTTTTTGTTTTATTAGTCGAGATTTGAAATTTGTGTGTTTGACACCAAATATTCAAGTCCTCGAGAACTTCATTTGGTCTATGCTCAAGCTCCCGGCGGGAATTACCAAAAATCAAAATAACAAGGTCGTCAGCATAAGCGAGCTGAAGGATGTTGTCACGAACAACCGAAAGCCACTAATCAAGGACCATGTTCCAGCACACAGGGCCAAGAACAGAGCCCTGAGGGCAACCCCTGGTTATAGATCTTGTGACAGAACAAAAACCTAAAGTGATGCTGCGAGAATCAAAATAATTCGAAAGGAGACGGTAAATGGGAGCAGAGACCCCGGCCTCTCTGGACCTCCCTAGGACACTCGGCCACCAAACAGCATCGAAGGCCCCTTTGAAGTCAACAAAGAGACCGAGGACATATTTAGAAGTGGAATTTGAAGAGTATTCAGAACCTGACAAATAGTATCTTCTGTTGATACTATTTGTCAGGTTCTGAATCACGGGTAAAGCCGAATTGAAGTGGGGAACTTAGATTTCTATCTAAATAGTAATTTAAAAAAAACGAGAGACAATTAATTTTTCTAGGACTTTACCAAGGATGTGCAGGAGAGCAATGTGCCTGTAAGAGGCCGGATCATTGGAGGGTTTTCCAAGACTTAAGCAGAAGTTTAAGTCTAGACTGTTTTCAAGGCAACGGGAATAACCCCGAAGACAGATAAGCATTCATAAGATTTAATATTATTAATGGGCAATTTTTCCAAAATCTTTTAAGAACAGAAACCTCAAGAAGGTCCTGTCCAGGACACTTTCCATCCGTTAAGGTTGAGATAGCAGATTCCAGCTCAAATCCGAAAATGGAGCCCCGGCGCGGGGCCCTTCGTATGATAAATGATATAATCTCAATGTAGTTGGGTTGGTGTTTTCATAGGAGGCAGTGTCCTCATGGAGAAATCCGTCCAAATTAGCATTAATTGACAAGCTCCAGTCCAGGGTTTTATTACCATTCACAGTAATAGATAAGAAAACATCACCAGGATGAATCTTGTTACAAACAATTACTGTGAATGGTAATGAAACCCTGGACTGAAGCTCGTTAGAAAGAATGCCGACCGGGCTAGCCAGGTGGGTAAACTGCCTACCTGGCAACCCAAAGGTCGGGGGTTCGAATCCCGCCTCGGGCTTGGATCAGAGTAAAATGCAAAACTTTGGGAGGTGCATTATGGCTACAGAAGCCGATGCGCCAAAAACTAATTACAAAAAAAAAAAAAAAAAAAAAAGTTAGAAAGAATAGAACCAAATCCAGGAATTTCGACAAGGAGCGTTGCTCTGCAAGAGCGTATACTGAGTCATAGCAGTGTGTGGAGAATTTTACATCGCCAATTACTGTACCCCTACCATATGCAGCGTGTAGAAGGTCTCAGCAATAGAGACCACCCTCCCAGAGTGCTCCCATAGTCAGTGACGGATCTTAACAGAAAATGTGCATTATCTCGAAAACATTTCATTTGCAGCCCGATGTTCACTGTGACTTTTTTGCTTATTTTAGTTTGTACTTTTCACCTTTAAATTATTGACCATCATTTTTGAAACACCCTGTATATGAATGTCTATATATATTTTTTTTTAATTATTATTATTTATTATTATTATTTTTAACCATTCTTTCATCGCTTTGTGCTTCCTTGATATAAAATAATGTGTGGAGTACTTGTTCTCTTATGCTACCACTAACGTTGATGGCCACGCGCCACAACCCCAGGATAATAGCCAAAACATCAGGAAATGTGTAGCAGCGAAAACAGCAAATTTTTCACAAAACACTATTACAGCCCGAATATGGTTGGTCTCCCTTTCATCACCGAGACTGAAGATGCAGAGTGGAACTTATCTCACAGCTCATTTAAGTATTAAATGTGGCTACAGAAAAATGAAGGAATGGTGCATGTTGTTTGCAATATACACCTGAGCATGGCGCAAATTTGCCAATTCGCCTGAATATTTCGAATATTCGCCGAATTTCCCTTGAGGCTATTACAAACGACTATTACATATCAAAGGAACTGTAATAAAATATTGAAGTAACTTTTTGCCAAATGTCAAAAAAAAAAAAAAAAAAAACACGGTGAAAAGAGCGCATTTGTGTTACTTCCTCACTCCTAACAGTAACTTTCCATGCACAACATGCAGTTGAGTTTGGTCATGAATACTAATACACGTTCATGAGAGCAATATATGGCCTCGTTTCACATAGAACCGTGGAAAATGAAGCCAAAAAACAAGTTTAGGTCGAATTCTAAAATTGATACTGTTGATTTTTAGGAGCATCAGAGACTTAGACCAAATTCATAACTCTGTTGGATATGATGCAAGTGTTGTAGAAATGGCGTTATCAATTAAGGCCCAAGGTGTGTTGACGAGCCGATATGAATATTGTGCGGCTGAAAAACCAGGAATAATTTACTGTAGTAACCCAATTCCCTCCACCTGAGATCAGCTAACTGCAGCCGGAACTGAAAATACCTTTAGAAATTTCTCAAGTCCAGACAGGACTCCAACCCACACTTTTCCAAACAAGTGAAAAGTGGCAAGAGCATTATACTGTCAATGAGTACGAATTCTGAACCACACAGCACCTAATAAAGCTTGTAGACTAAGCTCGTTCTCGACTGTAGTACAGGATGGAGGAAAAGTCCCTATGCACCAGTATGCTTACTGTAGTGGAAGTATCATACACACACACACGCTTCAGGTGACATACATACTGCTGGCACGTGATCCCAACTCACTTCCAACTCCACAGTAATTGACTAGAGTTCAGCCAGTCGTGCCGCAATGAGCTGTTGGATATGATGCAAGTGTTGTAGAAATGGCGTTATCAATTAAGGCCCAAGTATTTTTGATGGAACATATAGTATGTTTCGTTGTTAAGGTGAATATACAAAATAAGTCTCAAACAGAAATTTGGACATATTTATTCCGAAATTCAGTTTAGAGAAACCAGATCAGATTTTATCTGTTCCACCAAGTGTTTTACTTGTCTTAGTTACCGCCACATGGCGCAAACCCGCAGGCAGGAATCTTTCACCTGTGGCAACTGTTCCAAAAAAAAAAGTTTACAATGCGCGTTCACATAAGGCTGATCCTTTAAAGCCAACAGCACAGCGGGTCCTCAATAACCTCTCCTTCTGGAGTGCTTAACAAACTTCAGATAAATCCTACCAAATCCAAAATGATGGTTTTTAAAACCAGGCTTGATCTGAGAAGGCCCCCTCAGGTCAAAATCAATAGAATCCAACTACCTTTTGTTGACCAAAACAAAGTCCTTGGAGTGGTAATCGACCACCTGCTATTATTCCTCCCACATCTTCAGCATCTCAGTACAAAGGCCAAGAAGTTCACAGCCTCCATTGTAACAATATATACCGTCCCCTGCTGCTCTACTACAAGGCCATTTTCCCTCCCAATTGTCTCCTTCGCAGCCGGGACTTGGTTTCATCGGGTTCCTATCGTCAAAATGAGAGAGAAACTCAATTATATTCAGCGAGGAATGATTTTGGCAACCCATCGGGTCTGCCGTACAGGCTCCATAGCTGCAATCCAAGTAATGGCGGGCACCCTTAGATTAGACTTATACATAATCTATAGATGTCTTTGCTACCGACTCAGGAAAGGCATTCCTGCCTTTATCTTGACATAAAACTCTCCATAAATACAGATGTTAAAAGAGAGAAAGCTCGAGGATTAAATGAGCTTATTAATGTTTGGCAGATCAGATGGGACACTTCAGCCATGGGGGTGGTAACCAGAAATTTTCTCCCAGATATGACCTTTGTGATGCCCAAAAAGAATAATGTCTGGTTTTCCCTCAGTCTTGAATCCTCGTTCCTTATAACTGGGCATGGATCACTGAATGAAAAACTTCATCAATTTGGACTTATAAATACTAATTTATGCTTCTGTGGACAGAGTGAAAATTGGCACCACTGAATATTTGAATGTGTCCAGTATCAAGAATACAGAGACAGCCTCAAGAGCAAGGTCCATCAACTTATCAGCACCTCCTTCGCCCGGCAGAAGTCACTGATTGCAAACCATCAACAAACTAACTCCAACTAAACCTCTCTTTCTTTGGTTCTTTCTTTTTTATATATATAAGTGCACCACGAGAACATTTTCCCCTATTCGTCTCTTTTTTTATTTATTAACCCCCCCCTTTTTATTTTCATCTTTTATTTTTCCCTCTTTTTCCTCTCTTGTGTACTTCCTTTTTTTTTTTTATTTTTTTCCTATTCCCTTTTTTTGTTGTTTCTTTTTTTTCTGTCTTTTTTTTTTTTTTTTTTTTATATACGCGACAAGAACCTTTCTTTATTATAAATACACCATGGGAACTTTTTTCCCCCTCTGGAGTGGGGTCCCCGGAGGAATCTGGCCCACCTTTTGGCAACATCAGGTGGGTCAGAGTCTCGAATTGAGACACTACGAGCACAAATGGGACTGTCCCACCTTCCCGTGGTGTAATGAGTACCCAAAATCATCGCTCCGGGTGATTGACGATTCTGGGTAGCAAAGTGGCCAAATACAATAACAGAACACACATAATACACACAAACCTACGCCATTCACATATCTGGCCCATTTGTAGTGATACTGTTCTTCACAGAGATACAAGGCGGAGTTGAACCGACGTTCTAGGAGCCGCCCTTTACAAAAACACAAGTCCACATGATCTTCTTAAAGTTCGCAAGGAAGATTACAAGCACTCAGTAAAGTGATCCCCCCACCTCCGTGCCCAAAATTCGATCGCGCACAGGAAATAATACGACAAAGAATCGTTTATGAATTGCACAAACTCCAAGAACGCCAGTCAGCTAAATACAAATTCCAAGTTATTTTAATCATTTTTCTTTCTTATAGCTAAACACTCAGAGGTCCAGACATGTCAGCAGCAAACTGCATAAA
Source organism: Mastigoproctus giganteus (assembly GCF_048544385.1). Taxonomy (NCBI): domain Eukaryota; kingdom Metazoa; phylum Arthropoda; class Arachnida; order Uropygi; family Thelyphonidae; genus Mastigoproctus; species Mastigoproctus giganteus. The sequence goes on along the minus strand of NC_143581.1, from coordinate 228,612,343 downwards.
GATGAACTTCTGTTTGATATCATCTCTCTCTCTCTCTGGGAAAGAAAAAGTAATATTAGACAGGAAGCTCACAATTGACACAGTGCAAGGTATATTGGTTTACGCAGGCACCATCGACGTGCGGGTGCTAACAGCAACTACTATCGTAGCAAGGGTTTCCCTGTGGCTTCTGGGGCAGTTCAACCTGACCATGATCCACGTACTGCAACAGTTAGGTAAACTCTGAACTTCGTATTGTTATCGTCGGTACCCTTTCTACGCAAAAGTTGCCATTTGTATACAAATCACTGGTTCATTTGACATTTATTAATTGCCTCCTTATATTGCCCTCCTATGCTAACCGTTGAAACTGATCGTCTCATTATCAAGGCTGATTGATGTGAACAAAACGTCTGTCCTGACTCTTTGGACGCTAGGGGTCTTCTTGGTGGGGAATTCCTTTTTGAAAACCAACTTAATGTCATAAATGGGCCAAATATGCCATTCATGTTTAGCACCCTAAACGGTAAAGTTACTATCGATATCATGGTTGCATTCTATTCTACCTCCAGTTTAATAACTGATGGGTCTGTGGTTTTCAATATTTATACCAGCGATCATCGGCAATTACTTTCTCAATTGTAATGCAAACGTGCTCTTCTTATTAGCCCACCACCACTTCTGGATCTGAGAAGACACTCTCTTAATCGTATATCTTTACTCCTTCCATTATTAAAGCTTTTCCAAGTGAATTTATCTGAATTCCATTGAAGCTCTCTCTCTGCAATGAACTTGCTTCTCTTCTCTTCTTCAAGAGGTTCTATCTTGCGCCTGTTCCAAGGCTGCTAAGGAAAAAACTTAAGGTCTACTACCCAACAGTTGTAGACGCACAAGAGGTGGTAGGCGTTTAACATAACACAAAGTACTGGAGGTCTCATGATGTGTTTAGCAATGTGGACATTGCTGATCGCACCAAGAGGGTCCGAAAAAAAGTCCGCAAATTGTCACAGCAAGCAGGCGGTGTCTCATATGGCTCACAAGGAAAGCACTTAAAATGATCATAAGGTCATGCAACCCGTCGAGTTGCATAACTTTAAGACACATGTCAGCATTTGTCATTTGAACAGGAGCCCACAACTGATAATAAAATCAAGGTATATGTTGCAGCCAACTGGAGATGCTAACTGCAACTCTGATGAATTACAGTTTTTTTAAACTCCTTGGCCAGTGGCCGTGAAAGGTCGAATTACTATATTAACAATATACTTCACTACTAATAATCATTAGTAGAAAAGAATGGGTAAGTCATTTATAAATGATTCAATCATTTTCTTTAAAACAAAGGACCTAAAAACTATCATGTTTCTATCGGCTCCCTTAACACTAAAAGTAGCAATGTTTCTGAAGGTGCATCTTGACAATTTCAAAAAGTGCAATTCTCGACATTATTAAACACTGAAAAGAACTCGAGCTTTCCGGTAATGATTACCAAAAAAAAGTACCGAAATTAAGTATTAATTTGCTGAATTATTTTTCCAATATAAACGCCAATTCTGTAAGACAAAAAAATCGATATTATAATATTGATTTATCAATCAGCTAGTAATATAACTAAATTAACTATCTGTAATCTGACACCGCTGTGGCCTTAAAAAAAACTAAAAACTGATTACTCTTGCGGTTCAGCGGAGTGTCTCTTATTTTTTGGAAACACTATATTGATCCTTTAATCGATTTATTGCTTTACACGTTTAATAAATCCTTATCTACGGAAGTTTATCCATTACATTTTAAGAACGCTTTTATTATTCCAACAAGCAAGAATCTAAATTTTATGCTAAAACTTATCGACCTGTTACTATCTTAAACAGTTTACCAAAAATATTAGATACTACTTTATACAAAAAATTATCTTTGCAATTTCAATCCATTCATTTGCCCATTCCAATCCACCCGGGACAATCAACTTGGTGATTCATAACCATGGAACCGGGCGGGTGGGGGAGAATTGGGTAGATCTGTCAAGGGCTTTTGATTCTACTGAACACAGATTATTAGTAGAAAAGTTACAATCATATGGTTTGGCTGATTCACTAATGCAATCTGATTGATACGATTACGTATTAAACAGACTATTAGATTAATGGTTTTCGTTCCAACTACTTCATATTTTATACCGGCTTGCCACAGGATATTATGCCAATAGTTGTTAAGTCTTGTTTTATTTCCAAATTTAAATTGGGAATCTAACGTTACTACTCATAGGGACACCACCAGAAAAAATATGGACTGCCTCAACTAAGTAAATACCTTTTTGTACATATACTTCACGTTTTATCCAGAATTTTTGATCAAATATTATCCTGCTTAGTTTGGGATACTACGGTATTCCACAATTTTCAAGTATGTAATTAAAGAATTCTGTAAATACTGTTCCTTTCAGATTACGCACACATGTGGGTCCATGTAACCCGGACACATGTCCCTGCCTTAACCTGTGAATGTAACAATCACCCCTCCCCCTCAGCTTATTGCTGCTCAGGGGTGGCTCTAGAGCAGAGCAATAAATAGATATTAATAATAATAATATGAAATACAATTAAATCGATGCCCTTACGATTTTAGTTTATTTTTATTGATAATTAATAATCAGAAATAGAATTTTTGAATGAATTGCATCACTAACTGGATCTATTCTGGATCAGCATGAATTCTGTGGACGCCCAATTCTCGTAATTTGCCCAGTATATTCGTCAATAGTAATAGTATTCGCCGTATAGTGCTAGAAAGCCACAGGCTTTTGCTACACTGGCTGGGAGAAAATGTGTAGATTAAAAAAATACAAATTATGTGCTTCCCTCCTCATATAGATCCAGTTGACCTTTGAATTTATTCAAACTGTCAGCCTCAACTACCTGCGAAAGCAACCTGTTCCAGCAATCAACGACTCGCTGGCTAAAAAGAAAACTTCCTACAATCTAGTTTAAACCTCTTCCCCTGTGACTTGAATTTATGTCCCCGAGTTCTAGAATTCTCTATAACAGTAAAAATTCCGCCTTCACTCATTTTACTAACTCCTCTCAGAGCCTTATAAACCTCAATCAGGTCACCTCTGAAGTGCCTAGTTGTCAAGCTCTGTAGACCCACGTAATCGGGAGTCTCTCCTCGTACGGTCATCCTTCTGCCGATCTCACCATGCCAGTTGCCCTTTTAAGAAGCTAAATGTCTTTTTTCAGAGATCGCCATACTAGAATACAGTATTTCAAATGTGGTCTTACAATAGCCTTATACATGTTGGGACTATGACCTCCATATATCTCTACAGGATAGCTTCGATAAGACACTATCGGCTTTCCAGTCTGTCTGTTTACAATGTTCAGAAAACTTCATATCCGCCCGTATCGTAACTCCCAGATACTCCCCCCCCCCCCTCTACTGTTTTTATTTCAACCCCACCAAGTGTATACTTTATTTTGGGGTTGCTGTTCCCCAAGTGTAAGACCTTGCATTTTGTAGCATTAAAACATAGCTGCCACTTCTCTGACCATTCTTGAAGCCTGTTCAAGTCATTCTGAAGGAGCACTGTTGGTACCTGATCATTAATATAATAGTAAATTAATACACTGATCATTAATTGTTGTTGGGTTTTAGGAGCATCGGCGACTAAGGCCATGTTGCTCGATTTTGTTTGCTCTACGAAAAACCCGAGTATCCGGGAGAAATATCATAATTTAATACAATATAATATAATAGAGAAAATACAAATACTGTATGGTAAATCAAAATAGTCCAGAAACCTTTATCCTTTATCTGAAATATGACACCATTAAATATAAGAAGAAAGTTTCAAGAACTTCAAAATTTATCTAGAAAGTGCTGAACAGCTATTGAAGTACTTTATTAACTGATTAATTAATTTATTAACTTCATGACCTGAAATACCCTTTCATGTTCCTATATAAAGCACTATAAGCTGTCCTATATTTCGTTACAGTTCAAAACTGATAGGGCAAACTCATTTATTAGAAAATTATAAACTGGATCCTTTTATTGGTAAATGCAGACGTCAATTAAAAAAGTTTCTTCCAACTTATTAACCAAAGTATTCAGTTCTAACTGTGAACTGTTAGTTTAATTTAAAAGAATTTATTTTTTTTTTAATTAAAAAAATGACCCTGACATTAATCCCATAGAAAATTTAGGGGCAATCTGTAAAGGAAAATTGAGAAAAATGGAATGCACAACAAAGTTAAAATAATTCAATCCTTAATTCAAGTTTGGTTTCATAATCCAGAAATGCCAAAAATTTGTCTAAAACTGGTGAAATCTCTAACAAATAGAATGAAACAACTTATTTCAGCCAAAGGAGGCTATATTGTATACTAAGTTCCACTTTTATAATGTATTTATTCAATAAATGCTTACTGTATATCTGTAAACAATTGGCTTGTTTCCATTAATTTGTACAATACTCTAGATGCATTCTGCATTGTACTTCGCACGCCGTTACCAGGTTAGCTTGTTTTGTGTTACATAAATATATAAATAATAACAAAAAAGGTGTACTCAATGATGGTTCTGCAATTACTTTGTTTACCTTAATTCCAACTTTCAAATCACGGTGTCTTATAGTCAAAAAGATACGGTAATAACTAAGCCTAACATAGTTGTTATAAACTTAGACCATATTTTTCTATATAGTGTCTGTCATATGCGTGTATTCTGTCGTCGATTTGCTTGTTTGCTAGTCGAAAACCCCAATTTTAGGTACAAAAAACTGTTACCTGGTCTGAGACCGATTAACTGAGCCACGTTGTGAAAAAGGACCATAAAAATTCCTTGCGTCATTGACAGGATCCGAACCCAGATCTTTTCCACCCGATATGGGAAGAACGGTGATTATATCTACTGTACTACCACAATGGCCCTTAGTTTGTATTTGAAACTAAAGGGGGGGGGTATTTTCAAAGGAAGGTCTGACACCACGTGACACACAGAGACCAACTTTTCATTTTCAGCGGTAGACAAAACGCAATTTGAAAAATATATTGAGAAGCAGCATGGGAGCAAAACGATTATAGTCGGCACCAAGGACTGTGCAAAGACTACGTGAAGTTTTAAGCGAATCTTTTTATGGATTAAAAGTAGCACAAGCTGATTCCGTTTTCTAACAAACTCTGCCGAGGAAGTGTTTAAATATACTGTACGCTCAAGCCTAGCACACCCAATATTGTGTGCTACAAAACGTTGAAATATACACCCCAGTACCTTTTTAGCTGTAGGGGCCCCAAAATACCAGAGCGCGTAGCGCTCCGATTGAACTGAAAGCGCCACTGAGATGTGCTCAATGGCGCGTTTGGAAAATGTATTCGCACTTGAAATGGAAAATTTTAAGAAACAGAGAGCTCGTTTAATAAAATATCTTATTTTTAATAATCAAAGTATGCAAGTGACATTTCTGGTGCGCTCTAGTTGATTCCGAGCCGCAATCACACATGAATTTATTATTATTATTATTATTAGCTATAGGGTGCAAGGAAGCCTGAGGCTTATGCTGTACCAGCCAAAAAAAAAAAAAAAAAAACCGAATTACCCTGAGAGAGAGAGAGAGAGAGAGAGAGAGAGAATTACCCTGAGAGAGAGAGAGAGAGAGAGAGAGAGAGAGAGAGAGAGAGAGAGAGAGAGAGAGAGAGATTAAAGGGAATCACCAAGAAAGAGAAGAATAATAATATCCAGCTCAGGACCCTGGGTGTGCCAAGCCCATACTCACCAGATGTGAGCCCCCGGGGTTATTTACGTAATGTCAACCGCAAAATTATTAAAGCTCGAGTCTCTCAACAAACGAGCTAACCTAACATTTAAGTCGCTTACCTTTTATAGCAAAATAATTGTCTGAACCCAAATATAACTGAGTAATTCGATGAAATTAATACTGTACAGTGTTTGCAATGCTACAATAGTAAATACAGTACTTTTTGAAGCAAATAATTTTATATCTAATCACGAGATGGCAGCACTAACACTCTGAACTTGATAATTCAGGACCTTAAAAATAAGGCTCTGAACTTACAAACTGCACACCATTCGATTTAAAATTATTACCTGCTTCTTTTAAAGCGTCAGGAAATGCATCTCACTCCCCAAGAGCATTTTACGGTTACAGTTATCAAAGGTGTCAAGGCTTATGCAGTGTTTTTGATGTTTCTGCTATTAAGCTGATCCAAAACTGGCAATAATGTTGCCTTTTCAAACTTGCAGCAAGGAAACTACTTTGTTAGGCTTCCATGCGAGCAACTGGCTATCGAGCGGCGTCGGCAATGTTTGCTTTGAAGCCGACAACACCTCCTCAGAAGTCCTGTGTGTTTACAGACGCATTCCGCATACCTCGGCGCTCAGTTTCCTCGTTCGGTCAAACTTATCTCCGGTTTGGATCTCCGGTCGCTCGACGGCCTGCTGCAAAGCAAAGACGATAAAGCTGTCCCTCTGGCAAGAGCCGCTTTAGAGTGGCCTGACTGATTTGGTACGTCATACAAGGCGGTATTCTCGTCTACAAAAGACGGAGTGTCTTAGTAAGAACCTAAATGTGTAAGGTTTGGCATTCAGGCACTTGAAATATGGGATCTGCGAGCACAGCTCTACCTGAGGCGGGGAAGGGACAGAAACTTCTTTTTAAAAGGTAAAGGGAACGTTCTCGAGACGAATGCGATGCAATGAATCTTGCGATGACCAGTGCAAAAGTTGGTTATTTTCTTAAATAATGCGCTCCAATACGATTTTCCTTCATTTAGTACTTGCGAATAATGAATCTTCGCGTGGACACTTTTAAGAGGCGTTAATTCGGTGTCGAACAAGCTACATCATAGCGTTCCAACTTGCATCTGTGTCGTGTGTCTGCTAGAATGCTGTCATTGCGGACAATACGAGCAGGAGAGCCATTACAAGCGCTGTTTGAGGCCTTTGTTTCAAACCGGTGAATAATGGATATTGCTCACTGGATCGCTGTAGGCAACATTCTCGCACGCCATTCAGGTGGAACGCATTGCCATTTTACAGCGTCCTAATTCAAATCGCACTGAAAGAGGGAACGGGAAAACTTTTTCAAGTCGCGATCCATCTAAACTTCTCAAAATCGGTGGTGGGACACATTTCAGTAACACATCATTAACCGCACCACACAATTACAAAAAAATTGTATTTATTTTTTAATTTTCTCTTTTCAACAAAATTGATGTAGCTAACACAAGAGAGCAATTTCACTGCCTTTTATAAATTGTATTAGACACCCACTCAAATTTTCTTTTCTGCCCTCACGGTTAACACATTGGATATAAACACCGCCCTCCCAACACCGGGTGAAAAATTCTTGGGTTCGGATCTCGCCATTTTATTTTTATTTTTTTTTATTCGTAATAAATTTTGCTTTGTTGCTTTGGTGCCACACACACACACACACTTTAGGCCATTAGCAAATAAGCAAAATGTCCCCGTTGTCTTCACAATGTCTTTCCGCATGTAATAACTCTGCTCATAACGGATTGATTTTCATGAAATTTTATATTTTGGCATTTTAAAATGATTTCCGAAATTTCATTAAAATCGTACCAATAGAAATCCGACAATTATTATTTCTTTGTTCGTCCGTTCGCATGTAATAACTCGACTCTTAGTAGATAGATTTTCATTAAATTTTATATTTAGATCTTTCAGAAAAATTTGTCGTATTCACAAATTTCATTAAAATTGGACCAATAGAAATCCGACAATTATTATTTTCATATATATCATATCCACATACCGTATATAGTAACAGAATTATGGTTATCCATATACTGTAATATTGTTTGTTGCTACGCGCTGGTTGTTCAAATAAATGGACAATGTGGCGGATACGCAGAAACGAAGTGTTCTCGGTTCGCGCATAAAAGTCGTTGCTTTTTTGCTACTCTCCCCCCCCCCCTTTTTTTTTTTTTTTGGCTGCTGCTGTATTAGCTTGCTTGCTTGCATCATTTGCCACTACTAATGCTAATACATGTACTCCAAAAACGTATCAGGTCTCCCATGTTTTCAATCCACTGTATCTTTCCGAATAAACAAGTAGCTCCAACCAACATATAAGGAACGGGAATAACCGATACAAGTTAGTTGTTCTCATCATAGCACGCAGAGCCGAGCTAACTGCTTTCGAGATCGCTTATCGTATGACACATTCCTGTTTTGTCGATTCGAACAGCCAACTTTATCCAAAGTCCACTGTCATCATGAAATTGAAGCGTCAAACTCGTCAGACATCCCTGCAAAATATCAACCAGGAGTTTAAGGCGTTAGAGATTCAGGACTGTAAGCCGCTAAGCCAAAGTGCAATCAGTGGCCTCGCCTTGCACAGTGCAACGAATGCCTTAATTCGGAGCAGTTCTATGATGTCTCGCTACACCCTAATCCGATAAAATGGGCGGTGTGGGTGTTGTTGCATTAGGATTTTAGGAGCATCAGTGACTAAGGTCGCATATTACTCCGTAATATACATTCTGTAAATTGCGTGTGTTCTGTGGTTGTTTGCTGAACGAAAAAACCGAGTTTCTGGGAGGGAAAAAAAACCATGCTATCTTCGCCTTAAACTACTAACTCAGCCATTATGAAAATGCCCATAAAAATTTCTCACGTCATCGACGGGACTCGAACTCGGGTCTTTTCTACCAGGTGTGGGGAGGAGGGCGACTCTACCAACTGTGCTACCCACGAGGGCGGGTGTGAATGAACATTCGTTACTGGAGTGTATTGTACTCCCATATAACATCCACGATCGGCGATGGAAGCCTGTAATAGCAAAAAAGTTGATAGATTCCTCAAAACAATTCCCGGTCCTCTTGTAACTCCAATCAGCCCCTGACTAAAACTGTTACTATAAGATATCGGCTACATTCTAATAATGCAGCCAGGTAAGAGTCGAGTTCTTGGTGACCAAACTGATCGATCGTGAGCAGTCTGTTATCCCGGACAGCACGTGCCAACCGCCATTCACCTTGACTGTCAACCGGTGGTGGTCTCCTCGTTCCGCATGTTGGGCGGTTGTGTCTCTGTTCGGATCATTCCCGTCGCACCTTCCTAGCGCCACAAATCACTCCCAAATCATACTCCAGCAGGTACTTCCCTATTTCCTTTTCCTTCACGGGCTTCGTACTGACGAACTTAGAGCTACTACTGTGTCGTAACTATATATGCTGCGCCGGTCGGCAACGTCACTCCTAGGTGCTGTGGGATGAGTCCACTCATGGAGATATGGGTGGTCATACTGTTTTGGTTCATGAGTGTATGTTTCCGTTCTGTTTTCATTTTAAAAATGCTTTAACGTTTGTTATTTTTTAAGAATTGGGGGAAGGGAAATGTCTACAATTTGTATGAAATCAGATTGCAGAAAAATGTATGCAACAATCTTTTAGTCAAAGTAATTTTTCTATAATAAGGAAAACTGAACTGCTTGTTCAGAAGATATTCATATACGAATATTAAGAACGTCCATCGTTCTTTCCATTGTTATTTGGTTTTTAGGAGCATTAGCAACTAAGGCCATATTGCTCGGGGATATGCGGTGTTCATTCCCTGACCTTTCCGCATCCTCCGTATTTGGTGGTGACGGGCTCGAACCCCGGTCTAATCAAGAAGCGTGTGCTACGCACTGCTGCTCCTTCCCACCTGGCTACGGAGGCGCCTGTTCTTTCCATTCTGTGAATATTTATGCAGTTGTGGGAAGTCGAACACTGAAGTCCTAATACATGTAAGCAAATATCACAATTCATTCGAATGTTGTATTCGAATGCACTGATGTTTGCTGAGAACACGGCGGTGGCACGAAAAGAAAACATCGCTCCTCACGACTACACCGACACCATTCTTCATCATCCTAGGAAGTAAATATTATTATCTTGGTTACGGAGAAGCCATGTTCTGCACTCCCTCGTGCCCGCACGTTCTTGTATTTCGTAATCTAACCGAGCTGATTGCGCAACAGCCCTTGGGCACCGAAGAAGAATACACCTTAGGAGTGTCAACACGCATTCGCACAGACAATGCTGTCACCTAACGCCACCATGCAGCAGTTAATTATCCAAAAACCCGCTTTTATTTCGTTTATTGTATTCAAAAACAAACAGTGATTACTCCGCAAATTTCACCTTAATTGGGTTGTGGAATAAAAATCTCTCCTTAAGTCATCTGACTTGAGAGCGGTTGTTAGTTCAATTATGACTCCGGCAAGGTGGTTGTCAAGAAAGAGCGTTTTTCAGAATGAACTATTTGCCAACTAAACCAGAAGAAACAGGTGCGAGGGGGGAAATTAAGATTAAAAAAGAAAAGTCATTTATTCAGCTTTTGATAAGATGAAAATTTTAGCCAAATAACACACTAAAACTTATTCAAGAGCTTATTCTTTTTAAGGGTGATTAATATGATCACTCTCACAAACTTAAGAACTTCAACCCCCACTGTCTCTCCTCACCGAAACAATCCATACCATTTAAACTGTATATAATGAAGAGACTTTCATTATATTTAGTTATCTGCTTGTGGTTATTTGATTCTTTAGAAGTATCTATAGAAAAAGTAATACAGCAAAAATTGAACGTCTGTTGTGAAAGAGAGCGGGGAGAGAGTTTTGTGATAGAAGAATAATTAACCTGCCTCCTTTGGATAGTCAAGAAGCTTAACGATATTCCATGGTAGGCTAGATTTGAGATTTAGACAGAGTGAGCAATATTGTGATGTGCTTTTGTGAGGGGGGATATGAAACTGGACTGTTTTATAAGCATTAAAATTAAATACGTTTTCTTTACCCCACTGGAGCATCACATGGTGATCATCATTTTTAAGGAACCAGTGGCTGCTACTGGAATAGATGAGGTTGTTTGCAGAGAGAGGTTTTCAAATTGGAAGGTGCGTTACTTATAAAAACTATGGATAGGATTTCAAGTCACCGGAAGAAGCATTAATACACAAGAGGAAAAGAGTGTGGGGGGGGACTTAACTTTGAGGAACATCAGCATTAGTGGAGGACTTAGCAAACCGTCTTTCGAGAAGGAATAGACAGCTGTTTACCAAGAAGGCAATTCATTAGATGGAAGTTTGTTTAGAAGACATGCCAAAAACGAACAAAAGCAACTGCTTGAGTTTCAGCGAACAATTTTTCAATTAACATGATACCATTATATTCAGATTTAAGAAATACAAAAAGCTATTAAGAGATTTAAAAAAAAATGAGTAATTAAGAGTAAAGATTAAAGAGAAATTAAGAAACATTAAGAGTAAGGATAAATTAAGAGTATTAAAAAAATACATTGAAGAATATCAATTCTCCATTGAAAAAACCTCTATATTTTTACCCAGACGTGCACGTGGAAAGAAAGGGGATAAAAAGAAGCGTTAAAAAAATCCGATTTCCATAACTATATCAGCTGTTTTGCATGTTTAAGCGTTCATTCAAACTCGTTACTACTTATGAACGTGATTGACGCCTGAAGCGCAAGGGCATAATGTTCTAAACCTCTTTTATATTTCATAAGGCGAAGATTATCTATGCTAAGAAGGGAATGGAATTTTAATATCTTAGCTGAAGAGTGACAGAAAGGCACCTATTCTGCTGCCACAAAAACCCCTCTCTCTCTCTTCCTTCAAAACAGTAGTACAGGTGGGAAGGAGCTAGCTCAAAATCATAAATTTAAACCATTATCCAAGTTTCAGACATTAAAACAAAATAAGATTTAAACTGAGGGGAAAAACTGAAATCGTTGACTAGACTTCTAACACTTAAATAATAAATAAAAATCTGGCGGTCCATTATATATCGATCAGCGAGGGATTAGCTGTATACTTTAACTGACGATTGAACGATTAGGTTGCTCACTGCTTTAATATACAAACTAACGAATTATTATAGCAGAAATGCGACCAGTTGGAGTAAGTAAAATATCTTGTTTGCGCGTATTACAATACTGTTCATCCTTAATACACATCATCCAATAGAGACCTCATTGGTCAGTTTCCGAAGTAGTACCACTGCGTTGTTTGGCAAGTGAGAGATTTAACTGGTTGCCTGCTGAGGGTAATCCTTTTTGCTCCTTTTCTTGTTAGTGCTCTTGTAAGAGGAGACTGTAATTCATCAGCATATTTCAAACGACCATCTAGGGATCGTTTTATCAGAGAGAAAAAAAAAATCGCGCGTGTGTGTGTGTGTGTGTGTGTGTGTTAAGCACCAAAGCAACTAAGGCTATTAGGAATCGGTATATGTGTCAGGAACTTGCATATATATTCTGTAGTTTATTTGTCTGTTTGCAAGACAAAAGTCTCGAGCTACCCGGGAGAATAAACCATACAACTCTTGTTCAAGATCAATTAATTCAGTCACGTTGTGAAAAAAGTCCATAAAAATTCCTAGCGTCCTTGAAGAGAATTCTAACCTTGCCTTTCTCCACCTGGTATGGACAGTGCTTTGATTATATCCACTCTGCTAACCGAGAACTAGCAAATAAGGTGGCAGCTCGAATTCTGCTATTTCAAGTTTAAGGACCTACTATTAACCAAGATGTGTGTGTGTACAGGCGCATTATCACGCAAAATCTACAGTATGCTCAAGCCATTTCTCTTCATCTCTAGATGTTTTTCTTCTGATTGCATCTCTCAGACAATGGCGCACACCGCACAGCTTTGTTCCTTTCTATTTGGAATTTCTTACGTCACTCGTGAGCTTGGACGGCTTTCATCGAATCCTCACCACGAACTGGATGCGATAATGTAAGAATTTATGATGCGGATTGTGTTTTTCCCCCTTCTTTCCAAATGTAAAACAAGAAGAACCGGCCCACACTTGTCTTCGTAGCTGAGTAGTCGAACGAGAGGAAGCAAAAGTCTACGCGTTTGAGCGACGGTAGTTCAAGCCCGCGTGATGGCTGCTCTTGTATTCTCTCTATCTCGTAAATTCCTCTGACCTTATGAAGTTGTCCTGGAGTATAAACAGAAAATGTATTATTAAATAGCTGAACGTGACGTTGGCGCTCAGCTCGATCTACAAAATTTTGCTCTTACCACGCGCAAATATCAAAACTTTTTAAACTTTGTGCACTTAAATGGACTGAAACTTCCAGTTAATCAATTATAAACACTAAAGAACTGGCAGACTACTGCCAGATAAGCACAAAGACCACGACGTATCGCGCACTCCTAACACATGCAGATTAATTATAACCGTTTTCGGAATTTTTTTAAAATTTATCTTTTGAATAAGTGTTAAAATGGGGATGAAATTGGTGTAAAGAGCTGGTTTTCATCGCATCAGTTGTAACTTCAGCTAACCTGAGGACAGTAGAGCTATTAGCAGGAAGTACTGGAAACAGACAATTCCTGGACTGCATTACTCAAAGTTTCTGTCATGGAGGAAGTGAAACCTTCCGTTTGGAAGTGGCCCCACTGGCACAATTCATTTCCATGTGTCTCCTTCGGCTGTTTTTAAATCAGCGGAGTATTCATTAATTGGACTGCTTCGCTGAATAATTAAACTTGCGAAAACGATCCATTGTCCTCAGGTGAGAGAATTATTACAGCTATATGGCATGCATGATGTTACTCGTGTGCATCTGTCAGATGTAGTTACGTCAACAAATGCCAGGTGAGCTCTCTCTCTCTCTCTCTCTCTCTCTCTCTCAGCGATTGTACCTCAGAACTCCACTGTTAATTTGAATTTATTTTGTAACAAAGTAAAAGCATGGAACTATTTTATCAAAAACTGTTTTGTAACTATATTTTTATATAGAAATCAAATATATGCGAACTGTTACACCAGAGATTATGATCCCACACTTTCACCCTATTCTACAGCCTTTTACTGTAAGGTGTGGTTAGAGAACAATATACAATCTTACCGCAAACTGGATTAGCTATGTTGTTTCGCAATTCGTCATCATAAGCATTGCCCGTTGGTTGCGGTAACAACACATCTACACACACTATCCTCTTAAAAGTAATACGATACATATGCTACCCTATTCGGGGATGGTGAATGATGCGCAGTTAAGGAACAGGAATAAAAATATGCAGGAAACACCAGGCATATTATTAGCAGACAGAATGCCTTGCAATAAGGCATTGAGGGTGCTCCAAAAGAGGAATAATAAGTAATTTGTTGGTATAATTGGTTTTCTGCTGACGAGGCTACTAGTGACGGTCGTGTTCAAAGCCGCTAAGTGGATTTTTCTTATTTATTGATTTGAAATTATTGTTTTTCTAAAACTTTTGATTTAAATTTAGTAGTATAACATTATTTTGTGATTTTTTGATTAATTTGGTGTATTTATTCTTTACTCGGCCTTGTAAAAGTATTGGTAAGGGTTTCCACGTGTTCGTAACTACCGTCACCGTTAGTAACTTTCCCGCCATTGTGATACCGTACTAGATATACCGTACTAGATAGCGTTAGTTGAACTTCGTTAGCAGTTAAATTGTACGTTTAAATAAATACATAACGACTTAGATTACAAACGTAATATAATTAATAACATAATTAATTAATAAATTAATAGAATCATGACTCAGACCAGAGCAGCAAAGCAAAAGGCTCAAGCTAATGGAAGTGCTGTGGCTCAGAGCAGAACTGAGGGGGGCAGTTGTCCTCTGACTCACAGCCTTATAAAATGCACTGTTTGCTTGATGTTTCCAGAGCAATCGGGTACGGGACATGATACTGCCAAGGGGGATGTCTTTGTGTGTGCGCGATGCAAGGAGTGTATCGATATCAGGCAACAACTCGGCGTTCTTGTGGGCCTATATGAGAGCTTGAAGGACAGGGTGGATGCCCTCGAAGAAACTAAATTGAGGGGCCCATCAAGCTCTCAGCTGCCCACATCAACGCCAGAGCTTGCACTTGGGCATCGCGTGACACAGAGACAACCCCTAAGGCAGAATGCGCTGGTCCCGAAGGAACTAGTAGTTGTTGGTGACTCTATTGTCAGGGAAACGGGGAACATGCTCTGTAAAAAAGATAGGTGGAACAGGACCAGGGTATGTCTGCCAGGGGCAAAGGTTGATGACGTTGTAGAGCGAATATCATCTTTTAAGGGCACAAAAGGTGATATAGTTGTACACGTTGGCACTAATAATATTAAGAGTAGGAGACCGGCAGAATTACTTAAAAAGTACAGGTCACTGTTGAACAAAAGCCGAGAATTAGGGTTGAATTTGAAAGTGTCTGCAATTCTGCCCAGACACGATAGGAGGGAGTATATGATGAGAGCCTTGTCGATCAATTCGGCCCTGGAAAGATTGTGCAAGGCTCAAGGGGTAGAATTTTTTTCAGCCTGGACTGTACTTGTTAACAGGAGAGATTGCTTCTACAGGGATGGGATACACTTAAATAGAAAGGGTGCAAGAATATTTACTGATGCTATCGAGGCAGTGTTAGGTGGGTCGGAAAACTGCTAGCTTGGGGGGAGACAAAGACCAATAGATTGACAGTAGCCACTGGCAGAGGTGAAAGAGATTCTTGCACTGCTTCTATTAGAATGAGCAGAAGCCTGAAAAACAAGATGCATGGTATTTCATAGACTGCTGGGAGCCATTGCGGTACAAGTAAACACATGGGTTGTGTTAGGGTAGCTAAGAATAGAAACAGGTGCAGGTATACTTGCGTGTACACCAATGCTAGGAGTTTAGTAAATAAATTTGATGAATTTGAAGCTACACACTGCCACACAGAAGCCTATGATAGATACAAGTTGATATGCAACCAAGTTACAAAGGAGGTTAGGCAGGCGAAGGCAGATTACGAGAAATCCTTGGCAAGGGATGCAAAGAAAAACAGCAAAGAGTTCTTTACTTATGTAAACTCTAGAAGGAAGGGGATGAATCAGATTGGTCCACTTGATATTGATGGGTCAAGTGTTGATGATCCTGCTCAGGTAGCTAACAAACTAAATGAATATTTTGCATCGACATTCACACATGAGGAGTTATTCAGCGAGGGGAATGCCAGAGGTGTATTCAACTCTAGCAGTAAGCTACAGAATCTTGAAATAACTGGGAGTAAAGTGGAGGAGAAACTGTTGAAGATAAACACAAGAAAGGCACCCGGGGTGGATGGGATCTATCCAGTTATATTAAAGGAGGCAGCAAAGGAAGTAAGCAAATCCTTAGCCATAATTATGAGAGCTTCCTTGGACTCAGGGGAGGTACCCATAGACTGGAAATGTGCAAATGTGACCCCAATTCACAAAGGAGGATCAAAGGCTGACACAAGTAATTATAGACCTGTGAGCTTAACTTCTGTTCCAGGAAAATTAATGGAGGCACTGGTTAAAGAAGCACTGCAGGATCAGTTAGACAAGACTTCAGTTATAGCTCAGACACAGCATGGTTTTGTTAAGGGGAAGTCTTGCCTGACCAACTTGATTGGATACTATGATGCAGTCACAAAAGAACTGGATGCAGGGAATAACTTTGATATTATATACTTGGATCTTAGAAAGGCTTTTGATACTGTTGCACATGGAAGACTGCTACACAAATTGGAGCAGTGTGACATTGGAGGCAAATTGCTGCTATGGATAAAGGGGTGGTTGAGGGGGAGAAGACAGAGAGTGGTAATCAATGGACACTGCTCATCGTGGACTGATGTTATTAGTGGAGTCCCTCAGGGCTCAGTGTTGGGTCCATTATTGTTTTCTGTATTTATAAATGATATTGATGATGGTATATCGGGCTTAATGTCCAAGTTTGCAGACGATACAAAGGTTGGCAGGGTTGTCAAGGACACTACTGACACTATGCTGCTGCAACAGGATCTGGAAAGGTTGAGCAGATGGGCTGAGAGGTGGCAAATGAAGTTTAACATTGATAAATGTAAAGTACTACACATGGGAAACAGCAACCCCAGAGCAACGTATCAACTCTGTGGTACTACACTGACAGTGGTAGAGAATGAAAGGGACTTGGGGGTGGTTGTGCAGGCAGATATGAAGTTCTCTGAGCAGTGCAGACGGGCTGCAAGAGTAGCTCATGGAGTATTGTCAATGATATACAGGAATTTTTCCAGCAGGGATAAGGAGGTGATTATTCCATTGTATAAGGCGATGGTCAGGCCACACCTAGAGTACTGTATACAGGTCTGGAGACCTCATTTCAAGAAGGATGTAGAGCTGCTGGAACGAGTACAGAGAAGGGCAACAAGATTAGTGAATGGAACAAAGGGGTGCTCTTACGAAGAAAGGCTTAAGTTTTGCAAATTACAGTGTCTGGACACTAGGCACCAGCGAGGTGATCTGATAGAGGTGTATAAAGCCTTGAATGGTTTAAGCATGCTCAATGCTGATGGGATTCTTCCTCTAGCTCAGAAAAATCACCTGAGAGGGCATAAATTCAAATTGAGGAAAGACAGATGTAGGATAGACGTGCGGAAATTTGCCTTTAGCCAGCGGGTGGTTGGTTGGTGGAACAGACTTCCATCCCTTGTGGTGGAGGTTGATAGCCTAAATAAGTTTAAGGCTCAGCTGGACAGGTATTTTGAACGAACAGAGGGGTGAAGTGGAAGTGGGTTTTTTTTTTTTTTTTTTTTTTGGCTGATGCTGCATAAGCTTGCTTTCTTGCATCATATGCCTCTACTAATGCTAATGCTAATGCTAATATGTTACTGCATACTAAATTAGCTTACTGAAGTCAACAGGCCGCTTATGTGAACAAAAAAGATGGACAGATCCAAGGAAATTAACAGTTAAACCACGATCCGGCTTAAAAATAAATAATAATAAATTAATAATAACACTCAAATACCATCAGGCCAGGAAATAATAACACTCATCGGCTAATTCTTTTCGGTTATACAGTTCAAGAACTGAAAATCAGCGAATGGTGACGCTAGGAGAAAAGGCAGGTTTGCTTTTTTTTTTTTTTTATATGAAACCCCAAACAAGAGAGGTATTAGAACCTATAGTACTTAGTACCGTGCTTGGGTTGGAGGTTGAGAAGACGAAAGAAGGTATTTGTTGACATTAAACTTGAACTTCTGTAGACTGTAATTTCCAGGAAATAAGTATGAAGGAAGGTTGTTCCAGAAAACGGCATAAATAAATGAGGAAGATGAAAAGTTGGTTCTGTGAGTTTGAAGTTGGACAGTACATGGATGTTGGCTGGAGGCGGCACATGTTTGGACTGTTTTGAAAGAGAGAGCGGGAATTATAGAAGCCAATTCAGAAGAACTGTGCCCATGGAAGTATCTGTAGAAAAGGCATGCAGCAGAAACAGTACGTCTATGAGACAGCGAGTGGAGAGGCTCTGTTAGAGAGGAGTCATTAATTAACCTAACTGCCCTCTTCTGAATGGAATCAAGAAGCCTGAAGGAGGTTTTGGAGGCGCCACCCTATGTGGGAATAATATTCTATTCCATGCTAGGGCGGATTTGCGATTTGTACACAGTGAACAGCTGTTTGAGAGAAAATTAACGCCGAGAGCGAAAGAGAAAACCAAGTTTTTAGAGGCAGAGGAAGCAATATTTGTAATGTGATTGTGCCAAGAGAGATTAGAAGTCAGGGTAATCCCCAAAAGAGATATATCAAATTGCCTAGAAATCGGAGTGTCACCATAGGAGCAGATTTTGCGAGATATAAGACAAGACTGAGTTTTAGAAGGATTGAAATCAAACTAAGTTGTCTTTGCACCACTGTAGAAATACCTGGAGATCGACATTTAAGGAATTGATAGCGGATATTCGAAAAGTTGAAGCAAATTGAGCAGGGAAAGGTTTCTCAAAATGGAAAGTGCAATGCAATGTGATATCATCGGCCAAACTATGGATAGGATTTCCAGTCAATGGAAGAAAGTTATTAATATACATGAGAAAAAGGATGAGGGAAAGAACTGAACCTTGGGGGACACTAGCATTAGTGGAGAAGTTAGATGACAGAGAGCCATCAACCATCACCCTAAGTGAGCGATCAGAGAGAAAACAAGTTAACCAATTACAAAAAACAGTTGGCAAACCATAAGATGGAAGTTTGTTTTAGAAGACCTTTATGCCAAACACGATCGAAAGCATTTGAGAAGTCAAGAGCAACTGCCTGTGTTTCACCGAACGTTTCCATTGAAATTGTCCATAAATGGGTAACATAAGACAGAATATCACCAGTGGATCGACACTGACGGAATCCACACGGGCGATCTTTGATCAGAAGGAAGGTTTCTAGATAGTTTAAGAGTTGGCGGTTAATTGATTTCTCCATTACTTTAGAAAGAGTAGAAGTAATTGCAATGGGACGATAACTGGATGGGAGGAATTTGTCACCCTTTTTAGGAACTGGCTGGATATGAGCAAATTTCCAAGCAGAGGAAAAACACCTTTGGAACAAGAAAGTGAAACAGGGGTGAGTAAGGGAGTGCAGGTTTTGAGAACAAATGGAGAAATACCATCAGGACCTGGAGCTTTCTTAGCATCAAGATTCGTCAAAATCCTTCTGACAACCTTTTGACGGAAGACCACAGGAGGCATTTAATGGAGCGTATTGGGAATGGTGGGAGGTGTTTTACTATGAGTATTAATACATGAGTTGGAAAAAAAAATATGATGCTAGCAGATCAGCTTTATCCTTGGCTGAAGTGACAACAGAACCATCTGGTTTTGACAGAGGCGGGCAAAAGTTGCGGCCAATAGCCTAAACTTTTGCCCATCTCTGCTCCAATAAAAGTGTTAAGTGTTTCCAATAAAAGTGTTAACAGCCTTAACACTTTTATTGGAAATAAAAATGTTAAGGCTGTTACTCTTGAACAGCCTTAGCACTTTTATTGGAAATCCAGGGTTTAGATAAAAGACGAGATTTTAAAGTGGAATATGGAATAAAGGATTCCATTCCTACAAGAATAATTTCACTGACACGATCTGAGCAAACGTTGACTTCAGAAGTTTTGAAATAGTAATTCGACCAAGGAAAAGAAGAAAAGAAATCTCGCAGGTCATCCCACTTTGCATTCTTGTAATGTCAAACAATACGAGGTTGGGAATAGCCATGAGATAAAGGCTCCATTGGAGAAGAGACAATCACCAAGTTGCGATTAGAGGTGCCTAAAGGACCACTCACTTCGACCGTGTACTTAGAAGGGTTGTTTGTGAGAGAAAAAAGATCAAGCGTGTTGGCTGTATGGTTAGGATTGTCCGGTATTCTTGTAGGTAAATGAACAATCTGTGCAAGGTCATTAGTAATTGCAAAAGCCTCAGCATCACGACCTGCTGGGTCGGTGTGACTAGAAAACGGAAGCCAGCTGGAGTTGTGAACATTAAAATCACCAAGGAAAATTACCTCACTGTTAGGAAAGTTGGACTGGAGAAAGTCAAGTTGCAAAGAGAGGAAGTCAAAGGGCTCCAAGTGATTAGTGGAGTTGGGAGAACGGTGGAGACAACAGATGAATCTGACAGATTGAGGTAGAGAGATTTTAAGCCAGAGAAGATCGAAAAGAGGAGATTTCAAATTACCAAGTCTCTGACAAGGAATATTGGAACGGACATATGCACAAGTACCACCTTTGAGTCGAAAGGAATCATACAGCGAATAATTTGGGCAACTGCGATGAGCAGTAGTCGAATCAACCGATAAGTGAGATTCCGTCAGAAAAAGTGGATGGGGTTTGGCAGACTGCAAGTAGAAATGGACATAGTTAAGATTAGAACTGAGACCACGTATATTTGTGAAATAAACTAGGAAGTGTTTTTGGTTCTCGGCTTGAAAGATACTTTGGCATAAAATATAATTTTTTTGGCATAAAATTAATACAGTACAGATACTGCATTAATATACGCTGAGTGGCCACATAATTAGGCACATTTGTCCTTTTCAATGAGAGCATCTTCAGTAACAGCTAACGTGCTCGTTCCTACCGTATGAATCAAGGAGACAAATAGGTAGAGATGGCTGAATGTGTGTAATTCAATGCGAGAATGGGTAAGATGAAAAATTTAAATGACAAACGCGCCAGTATAGGTATCTCAGAAACTGCTACGCTGCTGGGGCTTCCCCATACAAATTTCTCGGTTGTATTGAGATTTGTTTAATAGCCAAATAACATCCACCCAACGGCGATCCTGTGCTCGGAAACATTTCGTCGATGCGAGAAGCTAAAGGGAGATGACAAGACTTGCGCAGAATAATAGAAAAGCTAGTCATTCGGTCAAATAACAACCCACTACAACAGTGATAACCAAAGAGGCATTTCAGAGCACATAACTAGTAAATTACGGCCAAAGAAATTTGATCCCGTACCGCTCTATGCATCTGTGCTTTGGTCAGGGGCTTCCTCTGCTCAACTCAAGAGATTTCTTGGGGCCGAGTACTGGCTCCTGAGATGGTTAAACAGGGCGATGGACCACTCTTTTGCCATGAAACCATCAAGGAGAGGAATCTGCACACATTGGCACAACTCCTTTGTGGCCGAATGCATTCACCTGACATCTGGGAAGTGAACAAACCTTTGAACCACTGAACGAAAGCTGTGCAGTGCAACAGATTGTCTTAGATCTCCACTACAAAACCTGCAATACCTAGGATCAGTGTTTCCGGAGAATGGGTTCGGACCATATAACTCCCTTGGAATTGAGGCCTCACCTTTCTGCAGCTCGAAGCGCTACAGACAGAACACCCTGAAAGATGCGTATAAACTAGAACTACTGACTGTACCACTCTCACAGCTTTGAAACTTCAGTGTCTATGTTGGCTTACTTGTAAATACAATGTGTTTTCCTTTCTTTTAAATTCAATAAATGTAATCGCCTTGAATATTTATAACGTACACCCTTCTAGCCGAACCAGGCTGTTCTGGGGGTGCCCACTGATGTGTAAATAAAAAGATGTTAATAAAAATAATAAAAAATAAATAAACAAGAAACTCTCCCCCCCCCCCATTCCTTCAGGGACGAAAATTGTCCTAAGGCTTCAAATATGATTTTAGATTCGAAATGACAAAGCACCCGCGATGGACGAGGTATGATCAAATGGAAACCGCGAGTAATCAAAATAGCTGCCCGCCAATGAAAAACAGGGTCTCAAAAACTTAACCGCGAATAAGTAAATCAGCGAACCTCAAAATTTTCATGTTTATGAATTTCTTAAAATTTAAATTTTCGAGAAATTCAAATGCAGGACGGATTTTTCGGAAGAAGAAGAAAACGAAGAAGAAAATTTTGTTTGGCCAATTAAACTTACATCAGAATAAACTGTTAACTGTTCGTTCGTTGCAACAGATAAAAATATCTTGTAATACATTCAAGAAATATCAAAAAATTGATGCATTTTTAATAATAAAAAAATATATCTTATTAAAAACACATCGCCCTTCCTGCTTGAAAACCCACTCACTTGCCTCAACACGTTGAATATTTTGGCAATCAAGGAACTAATCTTAATAAACCCCGCATTATTCAAATCTATGGGATCCCAGACAAATTAAGGGAGAAAAAAAAAAATCTTCCGTACATCGACTTCCCCTCTAAGAGCAGCATGACCTGTTCCGTTCCCATGCTGTATGGGGGATGCCCTCAGTACTTACCTAAGCTTTCCTTCCAGAAGACTAATCGAAGACGTGATTTTTATCGCGATAGGTTAAACTGTGGCTTATTAACCCTTTCTAATTTATTTCACGTTTTTATAAATTGACGTCTTGCTCAAAACAGCCACTGGACGTAAATTGGGCTTTTCCCTTTGGATATTAGCACCCAAATACAGGTGGGTCGCTTTCATTATAATTAAACATAGCTACATTATTTATAGACAAGAAACAAACACCTAAAACCATAGATGACGAACATCGTATCAAATTTGAAAGCCATAAGTGATACTTAATTTACTGTACAAGTGTGGATACCAGTGAAAGGAAAAGAAATTGTAATCGATGCACTAAATTTAGGCACCGAATACATTAGGAAACAAATCGTGGACCTGTGACTTACGGAACACTTTTGGGGGCGTTGTTATTGATCGGCTGCCTCCGTGGGGCTCAGTGGTTACAAATTAACGAAGGCTATTGCGCAAATTCTTCACAAGCACATTTATAGAAGAATTACAGAAGCCTGGAATTAAGCCATTAAATAATATATCAAGGAACTAAAATAATAAAACAAAAATCTGTATCTTTCTTCTCCCTCCCATCTCCATTTAACGTTGACTGTATTTTCATGGAAGATAAAGATGGCTGTTTCGAACAAAGTAACGTTTTGTGTGTGTGTGTGAGGAAAAAAGAGGAGAGAGAGATAAAATGGAGAATAAAGAAATTAAGCATTAATTTTGGTAACATCAGTTCGAATCCCTCCACTATAACTTCTTTTTTCAGGCACGTTAGCCGCCGTAGCCTAGTGGTCAGGCGCGCGGGTGCATAAGTACACGTGCCTTGAGTGACCGGGGTTCAAGCCCGTGACTGCTGAATACGGTGCTGTTTCTTGTATTCTGTCTATCTTGTTAACTCCTCTGACTGTTTGGTCGTCCCGGAGTATAAACAGAATATTTATTATTATATATGCGTAATACGCCTATTGTCTCAGCTATATCCATCGGACTGTCCGTCCGCATGTAATAACTGGACTTTTCTTAAAATTCATCCCGGTATATGAATTTTCATGAAATTTTATATTTCGCTGGCTGTTAGAACAATTTGTCGAACATTAACAGAAAGGAATAACACAAATCCGGTAATGATTATTATTTATTTATTTATTATTTTATTTTCACACATATCACATACGAGGCTATCCACATACTATATTGTAACTGAAGCACTGGATATTGTTTGTTGCCATACGCTCATCGGAGGAATGAATAAGAAATATAGCGGATGCATAGAAACAATCTACGCATCCCCTATAAAAGTTTTTGCTCGTGTGTGTATGTGTTAAAAAATCTTGAATTATTATTGAAATGTAACGCACTCATACATTAACTAACTTGTTTTACCTTTGTTGTGGTTTGTTTTCGATTTCTTAATAGAATGATTTCCACAATCGATTATTTCTCATTGGATCCTGCCCATCACTAAACGAAATTAGTCACAGCATTATTCAAGGCGCAGACAGGCAACATCTATATAAACACAAATACGTTTATAATGCAGCAGACACGCATGCTCAGTCAATGCATTTCTGCAGTGCACAGGTTTTAAGGGTCAGTAACCAAGAGGGGGAGCTCTCACGAAACAAGGGGGAAAAAACAATAATAATAAATAAAATAAATAAATTTATTGCGGCTGGGGAGGAAAGAAAGTATGTCCCGACTCGTGCGACGGCCATTATTATGTTTACGAAATGGTTTAGTGAAGTGCAAGCAATGACTCGAGTAAGGTACTTATAATTCCACGTAGTCCTTGCCGCAACAGAGCCGCCTCACGTGCTCATTAATAACACTCCAGCGTGACACCATTATCAGAATCTCATCTTTGTCTCAAGAGAGCTCCGTGCTTAGCCGCAGCCCTTAACAAGGCAATATTTTTGCACTAATTCCCCGATAAGGCAATCGTTAGTAATGATTTCGGCCTGCTAATAAGAACCCGATTAATTGTTTCATTCTATTTCCTCGGGACCCTCCTTGGCCCTTCCCTTTTCCACGCACGGGTATCAATCATGGCGAACGTTATTTGTATAGAAGTCCGTGAAAGGAATTAATTACGCTCCTTGGGAGCAATCAGAGTACTGAAAGGATTATAAGAGGCAAACTTCAGCTACTTAACAAGGTTTTGAAACCCAACAAACTCCGTTAAAGTCATTTGTTCGCCTCCTCGTTCAGCTTTTCTCGACACTTTTCAACCCTACGTTACGGAAAAGGCTCAGTTGCCAGGAAAACTAACAGGAAAATCGAATAACATTTCGCATGTTTGACACAAAGTCGTCATTCTTCATTCACTCCGTTAAAATCCACCGTTGCTGGTGATCCCGAAATAGTAATTATCGAGTCTTAAGTCTCGTAGGGTCTTCAGATCTGGGAACGGACCTTATGGTGGGTAAAATGTTTCATCGAACTGAAACGCCAAAGAATCTAGGGGGAAGGGGGAGTCCTCAGGAATCATCCACGAGCTTTCTCGTGCAGCAAACGACGCTTCCCGTCAGAATCAAAATGGAACTGCGTGACAAAGGGAAATAAATAAGGGACTAAATGGATTTCAGACGGACTGTGATGATGCGTTACATTATAGCGAGGCATTAAAAGGAAACCACACCATTCGGAAGTATCACACACATTCTCATCATCTCGTGCTTCGTGAGAGCGGTCGTGAAACACAGCAACGATCCAAAGGAAATGGCGCAATGATTTGCACCTGTCTTTTCTGCAAATGAATTCTATTCCGGAAAGTATCTATCCCCCTCCCAGCCAGTCCTAATTCATCTTAATGGTCCGATCTCTAGAATTTGTTATCAGTGGAATTTTTTTCTGCTACAACCCGGCGATTCTTTTGGTAATAGTTCGCATCTATTCGTGCATCGACTTAATTTAACTTTCCATGCGTATGGAATAATGGGTACTAATAACTTCAGTTACCCCCACCTCTGACCCGCCCTTGATTAGCATACAATTTGCTGGACTCTTCCCCCAAACAAAAGTTGATGGCTGTGGAATATGGAAATCTCACTTAGAACCAAGCAAGTCAAGAGTGATTAAATCAATCTAGGGATGCGTATTTTCGTAGTATCAGTAGAGGGAGCAAATGTTAACTTCTGCTCTGAAGGAAATCAGGATGTTGCGATCAAACCTGTTACTCGAAAAATGGACACAGAACATCTCTAATTTCTCATCTCTGAAGAACTTCTTCAGAGATGAGAAAATGTTTACTTAATAAAAACTTATTTACTAAAATGTTAAAAAGTTGAGGTTAGGTATAAAATGGACCAATCATCAGCATTCATCCATGATGGTTTGAAAACCACGAAAGTGTCACAGACTTGAATTCCTGCGAAAAGGAAGGGGGGTTAAAAGTTCTACAAAAATGCAGTTTGCACACATTTCAGAGTATATCGTAAAAACGAGTGATAACTGGGTTGATTTCTAACAGGAAAAAAAAAAAAAAAGTTTTAATTCTAAATGATTGCGAAAAATGAAACAAATTTTACTAGAAGCTATCTGTTGTTTTGCATATGATGACACAATGGGTATGCTCTAGTAAGAATGCATCAATTAAAACAGGTATCTACGTAGCTTCGTGAGCCGAATGGAGTGAAACAAAACATCCTTATTTGGTCGAAACAGGTTTTAGCCCACCACGCCCTATCCATAATGGTATTTGTTGGGGGGGAGCAAAAGTAGTGGTCATAAAATAGCATCTACGGGAAGGATGGGATCCTCAGGAATGTGATAAACTGTTGGAAAGCACACGACACTTCGTAAAATACCACACACAGTCTTATGGCTGCTATTCCCCCCATCCAATCCCCCAGCCCCTCTCTCTCTCTCTCTCTCTCCATCACGCGCACGTCAACAACATCATTACGAGTCTGGGAGCTTGGGAGAGGCAAACTTACGCTCCCACTACTTCGATACAAGAAAGGGGTTGAACAAAACGGCTCTGTTTTTCTTTTGTATAAATGTTGCTTTGTTTCGGCGATTGACGACCAGAAAGATGGCAGGGGTAGTGGGGGTTCGTGAGGTGTTTACTAATAACTGTGGCGATTAATTATATGGGACAATCGAATGCAAAGGTTAAAACCGTGGGCCAACTTTTCATTTCTGCAGACGTCAACTCAAGAGTAATCAGAACGAAGGAGTTACATTAGAGGAAGATAAGCGCAAGGAAGCAATGTAAGATTTTTGAAAGGAGAATATGACGCAAGATGATGTTATCTGGTTCTTAATACGTATCGCTCGACATCTGCAGCCAGAGAAAGAGTTTAGATTTAACTTAAGAGACAGGATCCATGTTTTAATGAGACCTCTGGAAAACATGTCGAAGTGACACGATGGAATCTTTATTAGTGGCAATAAACTTGTCAACGCCTGGCAACAACAAGCTAATCTATTCTATTACTCTGATAGATGAAACGTGAATAAATTAATGAAGGCAAGTGCAATATAAAAACAGAGACTACAAGATTGGTGCACAACTAACGAAAGTTCGGCAATAAATGTGTTAGAGAACACAACGAACGCGACATAAATGTGCCCCGTTTCCATAGCAACAGCTAACTATGAAATGAGGGCGCTCGATGCAATAACACCAACACTCTTTTCGCATGTTGCCTTTCGTGATTTGTTTATCGGATAAATTACAAAAAAAGGGTGGAGTTAGGTAGCAAAGTTCGACATTACATTGGAATTCAGAGTGAATTTAGGGGAATATATAAAATAAAATAAAAAACTTTGACGCTTTTAAGCAAAAAAGCATCTGTCGCTACCGAAAACAGTTGCGAACTTGCTGCAACAGTCTTACGAAAATAACCTACCAGTCCTTTGTCGGAGTCTTCCCCCTCTCAAGGCTGCGCAGCTACTGTAGCAAGGCGTGCACGTATACTCGAGATTCCAGTGGGATTACAACTGTTATAAAACTTTACGAGGGAAAGATGTAAAATTGCTTTTTTGTTGTTTTAGCCACTAAAACGAAAAAAGAAAAAAATAAAGAGCTGCACTCCAAACATCTAGTTATATTCTCTGAGGAGCCCAACGACCTACCAGCACTATGATCATTGCAGCTGCTGTTAATTTACGCTAATTACCATTGGTTGCAACCAGTCTCCTCAAAACATCCAGTTATGACGCCATCCAAATAGAGAGGGCGGTTCGTCTGGGGGGCGGGGGTTCATATTGCAAGAAAAGCCAGCCTATTCTAAAAACGAAAACAATAAAACAGCAATCTCTTACTATCCCCTTAATAATACAAGGTATGTTCAAAAAGTAATCTCCTCTGAACACAATCCGAACGTCTTTTCCATTATCTATGAACGAGCTGTAAGCTAGGATAGGCTTCGAGGTTCCTTGCGGAGGTTACAATGCAAATAAAAATTGCTTAACGCCATTCATGTAACAAAGTTTTAGGCGTTACGTTACGTGCAATTGGAAATCATCCGCAGATGTTTCCTTTTGAGAAAAGGTTCAAGGGCAACAGCAAATAATAGACCGGACAGGACTCCACCATGTGGTACTTTTCCGTAACGCATATATGCTGGCACCTTATGAGTACCCAGTGGATATAATCATCGTCCTCTCCACACCAAGTGGAAAAGGCATGGGTTAGAACCAGCTGATGAGAGGAATTAGAATTTTTGTGGGATTTTTACTCATAACGTAGTTGAGTTAGTCAGTCTCAGGCAAGGGTAGAATGGATTTTTTTCCCCAAAAACTCAAGTTTTTGGACCACAAAATACACCCAATTTACAGACACAATACTCTCATAGCCTTAGTACTTGGGCGCCTAGCACATGCACCCATTTGCTGGAGAGATTTATGGCTCATAATTAATTGTCCGAACGTCAGAATTAGATTGATGATGTATAAAAGGTTTTCTATAATTCCGAAGTAATTTTCCGGATTGTAAAAGAGAGCAGGGATTGAGAGCCTATCATATGCGGAGGATATATCCAAAAATAGAAAAAAAAAAAAAAAAATTACATCCATTTGAGACTTGCTGTGAATAATTGTATTTTAAACTGCGCATTGAATAGATTTGGAATAGTTAGATATTTTGGAGATTACCGAGTGGAGTATCTCGTTCTGTGAGAGAAGCACTGGTTTCGATAAGTGTTGCTAAGATGGTCATCTCAAAGATATTGAGTAGGGAACAGCCCACGGAGTTAGTCCCCAAGTCCTGATTCTGTAGGGTTTCATCGTTTATATATAAGCTGTACCCTGTAGTGATTCCATATGGTCGGAATTGTTCCGGATTTAAAGATCTGATTAAAGTGTTCAGAAGGGGCTTCGCGATAAAGGTACTATGTACTTCAACTTAGAGAGAGAGAGAGAGAGAGAGAGAGAGAGAGCGCCAGCATTGCCTATGATAACCTTGTTTGTTCACAGAGACAGTTGAAAACGTCTGTATACTGAAAAGCGCTTAAATGTAGTAATACCACATATCAACCATGAGCCCTCAAGTCGCATTTTTCAAGGGTCGATATTTTCTTAAATCGCAAGCAAAACTTCAGCGCAGCACGTTGTTCTGTACTAGATCCATAACAAATTTTGGAGGAGATGAAATCCACTAGCACCAGGCACTCAGCATAACTTTAAAACCGCCAGCTTCATCCCTCCAGCATGATGTTTTTTCTGGGGTGAGACATCTGGTGTCAGTCTGAATACAGTAAATAAAGACAAGACCGCAGCTGTACTGAAATACAACATGCAGAAAATTGAAATAAAACGGTTAATTCAAGGTCGTGTCTCCAGATGAATGAACACGAAAAAAAAAAAAAAAACTCTACCTACTGCAGAAAATCGTGACTATCATGATCAGGCTTCTTTTTAAACAGCATTTATAGTACCTTTAGGAACAATCTTATAATTTCGTGGGTATTTTAACAACTTGTTGAATTGAGAATTACAGAAATCCACTCTACTTACAAAGTGCAAGTAGACTGGTCTTTCGAAAAAAACAATAATAATACCAACAAAAAAATATAAAGCAAAAGCACAGACGAGATGAAGTTACTGGCTAATCTCTGAGGCACCGCACTGTATTGCATACGACATATTATAGATCGATTTTGCTTTGTGGGTAACCGCAGCGAGATAGGGCCAAACATCATAAAAATTCACCCACATAATCGATGTGTCCGTAATTACCTCAAATAGATGGATGCAGCTCCGAATTTGCCACTAACTTGGTGCCTGGACTTTTTTTTTTCTCTCTCTCTCTCTCTCCTCTTCTTCTTCCCCTCCTTCAGAAACCAATAAAGATCACTCGTAGCTATTGTTTATATCAAAAGTCGGGCTTATCTCTTTAAACCTCATCTTCTATCTTGCGTGTACCCCAGTGACTGTTATGCAATATTGATGGCATTTACCGATACAATATAAAGCCTTATTTAGGCCGAAGAGTGAGGAAGACAACATATATTAAATATTAATTTTAATTAGGTCGTGAATCCACGGCTCGTTGAAGAAACACTATTACAATTAAGATTTTCATCACAACTGACAAACTATGGCAGCGGTAGGATGAACAATATCGATCTTCCAGAGTGGCACGCAAACGAGCGCCACCTATGATGTTCAGCTTAGCAAATGTCTATCCAATGAGATAATGCAGAAAAGACTTCAAAAGTTTCCGAGTCAAACTTCTAACAAATGCTCGAGTTCGGAAATTAACAATGGGTAAACTCAAAGAGTAGTTTAAATAAAGAAACGAAGAATGTAATCATTGTGGAATGCGGGGTAGGGGGTAGGAAGACAACACTCACAAAGAAACTGGGAGGAGCAGCATTTGCAGAATTGTGAGCCGCTTGGAATTCTGTAGAAGTACAAGGGCTAAAAATATGACTCAGACATGGCGGCGATCAAAGCAGTGATAATCAGAAAAGCCAGACAAGCATATTTGTGAAAACGCAAAGCTGCCAATGAGAGAATGTGCATGTGTGACAGGAAGAAAAAAAGAGAAGGAAAAAAAAAAAAAGAGGCGAGAATCGGAGTGTGCGTGTTGTCTGTGTGTGTGACAGAAAAAGAGAATTCAATTTCTATGTAGTAGTAATGGCAAATGATGCAAGCTGATATACTATCAGACAAAAAAAAAAAAAAAAAAAAAATCACTCATCCGTACCCTCCAAGAATTTGTCTACTTCTCCCTTGAGTTTATTCAAGCTACCACTTCCACAACAACAGATGGAAGTCTCGCTTAACAATCAACCACCCGCTAGCTGAAAGCAAACTTCCGCACATCTATCCTGCAACCATCCTTCCTTCGCTTCGATTTATGCCCCCCCCTCATGTGTGTAGTCTCATAAGAGGAAGAAAGCCATTAATAATCAAGGCTTTAAACGCCTCAATCAATTCTCCCCGCAGGTGCGTAATCTCGAGACGCTGCAATTTGCATAACTGAAGCCTTTCTAGGTAAGAGCACCCTTTTATTCCTTTCACCAATCTGGTTGCCCTTCTCTGCACCGTTCCAGCAGATCTATATCCTTCCTAAAGTGAAGCCTCCAGACCTGTATACAGTACTCAAGATGTGGCCTAACCATGGCCTTATACAAAGGGATAATCCCCTTCTTATCCCTACTAGTAAAGTTTCTGTACATCATTGACAAAACACGATGAGCTGGCAACATGTCTGCAATGCTGAGAGAATTTAATGTCTGGATGTACAATTACAGGTCTTTTTCATTCTCTACTACCTGAGTGTAGCACTACACAGTTGATAAGTTACTCTGGGGTTACTGCTACCCATGTGCAGTAGCTTGAATTTGTGAATGTTAAACTTCAACTGCCATTTCTCAGCCCATCGCCCCAATTTTCCTAGATCTTGTTGCAACCTTTGTATCGTCTGCAAACTTAGATATTAAGCCTGATACACTTTATATGTACAGTATTATGTATACAAGCCAACTGCTACTCTTTTAGCTGCCATCCAAAACTGACGTGAGCTATTTGGTGCCAAACAGGCGTGTTTAGTATTTATTAAATTGTGCGGCATTCATCACGAGAGCAACCAAGCCATTTGGAAGATATGCATTGATAATATTAATTTTCGATAAAAGATGGCAGCACTTATACATTATCAAGAGCAAGCAGAGTAGAAGTCCTATAATCCAGCATTCATGGGATTACAGCAGCGCCAAGTTATCAGACGTTCAGGATTATTGGACATTTATCTAAAATACTTATGAAGTCTTCGAGAAACCCAAAGTTCTGGCGTGTCTGCAGGGTGTCTCAAAAATATTGGTACAAACGTTTAGGGGAGGTAGGTAACATCTAAAGGAATGTGAATCGCATAGGAACCCATAACCGGAAACGTCACCGTAAGTCGGTAGACGGCGCGGTAGTCGCCGAACGAAGAGCATGCATCGATATACGAACTGTGAGCTGGCAGACATGCACCTAGTGTATGGATTAGCAGAGGACAATGGACGAGCCGCTCAAAGAATTTACGGAGAACGTTTCCCAGACAGACATGTACCGGACCACCGTTTGTTTGCGCGTGTGCGTCAAAATTTGTGCGATTATGAGTCATTTAGAGGTAACAGTAGTAGTGCAGGCAGACCACGTCCGACGCGAACTCCCGCCATGGAAGAAAGTGTGTTGAATGCCGTCCAGAATAATCCTACTACCAACACACGTGCAGTTGCCTCTGCCTTAGGAGTGTCTCGTTGCAGTGTACAGCGTGTCTGGCAAGACGATTCCTTATATCTCTTTCATCTCCAAAGGGTTCAGTTACTGCTCCCCCAAGATCGTCCTGCACGTGTGGCTTTTGCGCAGTGGTTTCTCCAAGAAAGTGTTCAAGGCTTGAATTTTCCAGCCTATGTTTTGTTCACGGATGAGGCTTATTTCACTCGGGAAGGCTTATTCAATCAGCACAATGCTCATGTGTGGGCTCACGACAACCCACACGGTGTGCGCCCCCATGCGGCACAACATCGCTTCGCAATAAATGTGTGGGCAGGTATGGTCGGTGACTGCTTAGTCGGCCCATACCTGTTACCATCCCGCATGAACTCCGCTAAATATCAGATCTTTCTTGAACAAGTTCTACCACGGTTACTTGACGATGTTCCAGCAAATGTGAGAGCAACATTTGGTTTCAACATGACGGGGCACCTGCCCATTATGGAAGGTGTGTTCGTGACCATTTCAACAGGCGTTTTGGGCGTCGATGGATTGGCCATGGTGGACCCGTTGCCTGGCTCACCTGATTTATCGAGCCTTGATTTCTTTCTGTGGGGGCCCTCAAATCTATCGTGTATGAATCGCCTGTGGAGACGGAAATGGATCTCGTGGCGAGACTCGTCTGCGCTGCTGCTACTGTCAAAGAAACTCCAGGTGTGTTCGACCGTGTCCGCCAATCCATGCTGCGTCGGTGTCTCGCATGCATCGCGTCTCATGGTGGAACCTTCGAACATCTGTTGTAACATCATGAAATGCATCCATCTCGTACTCCCTTGTTAATATTATGTCAAATAAATGTTTGCCACTAATTACTGTCTTGTGTCATTTCTGCTTCTTGTGCCTCTGCTACTACTTTCCCGTGATGACGTTTCCGGTTATCGGTTCCTATGCGATTCACATTCCTTTAGATGTTACCTACCTCCCCTAAACATTTGTACCAATATTTTTGAGACACCCTGTATATTCCTTAATTCTAAAACAGCACTATGTGTAATCACTCCTATAATAAGTATTAAAAGAGGGTGAAGGGAACTACGTAACGCACTCTCCCGCCAAGGAAGCGACCATTCCACCAGTGCCGCATATCCATAACAGACTATACAAAGTTGATAATCAGATACCGACGGTGTGTGTGTGTATGTGTGTATAATTCAACAAGAGAACCAAGAACCAACAGCGCAACCTAAGTAACTTTCAACACAAAAAAAAGTTGAACCTCTCAAATCAGACAACATTTGGAACTGATTCTTGCTAAACCTTGGAATTTTCAGTATTTCAAGTGATTATATCAGTAATCACAAATGCCCTTCTATAGTGCACCTTAGTGTGCGTAAAACTGTCCTACATGAGAGGAATTTTGGAAGTTGTGTGACTAAGGATATGAGGTATCGGTATATTTGTGTGTACTCTTCAATCGGTCTGTTCGCTGGAAAAAAACCCAATTTCCGTCAGATAAAGCCATACAACCTTTGCCGAAGACCAAATAACTTGCCCCCACATTGTGATAATTAATAATTTTTAAAAAAATCTCCACGGGATTTAAACTCAGACCTTTTTCCACAGTGATTACAACCAATGTGCTAATCACGTACAGTATATATGAAAGTATTATACTGTACAATACAATATAAATAAAAAAAAATTACAGTATTTTCCTCCAAAAAATACTGCACACAGCTGATTGAAACAAACATAATCGCTTCGCTGAAGGAAGAAGTCTCACTGTAGTTTGTTTAGGCGTTGGGTTGATGTTGATCACAAACAAGAAAATCCTTAAGTTTTTTCACCATTTAGTGAATTCGTTACTGCCGCCTAATGCTTCGTGTATGAATCGCGAGGCCAGAAACTCCAGATAATCCAATGATAATTATTAGTGAGTCTCTAATCTCGTTTGCGAATAGCACAAACCATGACCTTCTAATAAATATCCCACGTGATTGGACCGATTGGGGCACTGAGGTTCAACTCCATCGTTTACAATAAAGTATAAGGAAAATAAAAACCATGTTTTTTGGCAGTCTCATCTGAAAAGATGGGAGGGATATACAGTTGAATTACTTTTTTAAAATGATTTTTAATGAAAATTTTTCAACACTACGGCCATCGAGGAAAGCACGAGTCTCATGAAGCCATTCTAGAAACTCCATA
This sequence comes from Mastigoproctus giganteus, assembly GCF_048544385.1. Taxonomy (NCBI): domain Eukaryota; kingdom Metazoa; phylum Arthropoda; class Arachnida; order Uropygi; family Thelyphonidae; genus Mastigoproctus; species Mastigoproctus giganteus. The sequence goes on along the minus strand of NC_143581.1, from coordinate 228,577,931 downwards.
CATTTAATCCAATCGCATTTTGAGTTTTATCGTTTTATTTTAAATAATGTTCTTCGCACTCAGCACACATTTTATTTTGTCCTCGCTGCGACATTTTAGTCATTTTTGGAAAACGTATCATCTGGAGGTAATAAAAGCCTATTTTCACTTTGATGGATAAATTTTCTCCAGTACGTACTCTTCGTGTCGTCTCTACAGTCGCTTCCTGAGTTTTATTCTTCTCTCATTTAAAGCTGATAGAATGGTACTGCCTAGATAATATTCCAAACTCGATTTATTGCATTCTGTTAGAGATACGACTTCGAATACTTTCAATAGGATTTAATATAAATAATTCGTGTTGTTATAACGCAGTTAACACGGTTGACTTCATGTCTACCTTCAAAAAATTATGCTTATTCTACGACTTAACAGTAGATTTATGACATTTTAAGGTAACTACCAAACAATTTTTGTCCTACTGTGCCTATGAATAATGAATAAAGGTTTATTTTAATGCAAAATTACATGAAATTAAAGAGAAAAAAATACATAGTTCTTTCTGAATACAGTATATAATGAAACAAATTATAAACGTATGCAACGAAATACAAATAGTGAAGTTGTCTCCTCGCTGGGACATCTCGTCCACCTCACCTTCTCCACCCCACACACTAATTATCTCGCTGTTCAGAATCGTTCAATTTCCTTGGCCTATCGAATCCAGGTTTGTACTATACTGAAGACAAAGAGTATCATGGGTTTACGCAACTTCGCTGTTTCATACAACACTTTTCCTACCTGTCCCTGTTGATATCTGTTTGTTGATGCCTGCTACAATATACGAGTATATCATCAAAAAGAGGTTCAATGGATTAAAATAAACCGTAATGTTCAAGGTGAAAGCAAAGCTGACATCTGGCTGAAACAGAATGGGCAAACAGTTTCCACAAACGGATAATTTGCTGATTAAAATCTGCGCTAGAAATATCGTCAATGGGATAAACAATTGTGCAGTTAACAGAAATAAGATAAAGATCTAAATCAAAATCGTCCCCCAAGCTCAATCTGACATAGGGAACTTAATTAGATATCCCTGAGATGGTGTATCCGAGCTAAAACAGTTGTTATGGGACTTGATGATATGCGCCGCAAGATCAGAAAGCAATTTGTACTATTCATTGCGGAAATTGGGAAAGGGCATTAAGTTGTTAATGCAGAGAACATGGAGATTACTGATAATTGCACTCCCTCTATGAATAAACAATTACGTGACAGCTTCTGCAATGCTCTAAATAAAGTTATCCGCGGAATATTCTAATTAGTCAAGTTGAATTCTACTCAATGCTCAAGAGAACATTTCAATCAATAAGTAGGAATTTTTAATGCACCGTTTCACCGGTTTGATGACGTTTGTAGGAGGTTATTTCTCCCTGATAATCCCGCGCATCACTTTGAGAGGTATTTTTTTGTTTGTGATCGTGGGGAATGGACACACAGCAATGAGAACTGCATTGCTTTTCACTGCGCTGCTCTGATTGCAGCCGAATGGCCATTTGTCACCACTTTGAGTGCTCGAATCAGAGCCAAAATCAAGACAGATGACTGCGAAGTCATTTGCTGACACAACAGATCTTACTCGGTGTTGATCTCTTGAGAGAGAACTGATTTCTTACCAGATCTCGTTCTGCCTGGTTTCCCATCTGTTTTAGCACAGCCTGTGTTCTCTCCTGTTGAATGAAATACTTTCTATCACTCGATGAAATGTTATCTTATCTGTTCGCCAAGAATTATTTGTTTGAACTGCACACGATGCTAGAATGGACTGTTGACTGCAGCTGCTTTTCTTCGACCTCGCATTTTCGCAATGATACTTTTCTACACACCGTTGAGTGAATCCCTTAGTTATTTATGCAGCCCGTTGGAATAGATGCATTATTTCCATTACCGGTGTTATTTAATATGTACATAAAGTGAGTGATTATGTTTTTCGTTACATAATTCTTTTCTCTCTCTCTCTTTTTTTTTTTGTAAATAGTAGTGTCGTAAACAGTATACTTTTTATGCCCATAGAAAAATTACAAGATTTGTGACTTTGCTATGGACATTGTTGGTGTTGCTATTCGCAACACCGAAGCGTCGGCAAAGCTCTTATGTCTCCAGCGTAACCCTCCCCCACCACCGCAGGAGAAATGAAATAGCTGTAAGTAGTAGTAGAGGCATGTGATGCAAAAAAACAAGCTTGTGTAGCATCAGTCAAAAAAAACCGTTTCACACATCCATTCCCTCCTTGAATTTATTCAAGCAATCAACTTCCACAACGACAGATGGAAGTTTATTCAAGCAATCAACTACCACACACACAAACATCACAACTTTCACATCTATTCTACAACTGTCTTTCCTCAATTTACGTTTGTGCCCCCTCAGGTTCGTAATCTGAGCAAGAGGAAGAATCCCATCAGCATTGAGTCTGCTCAAACTGTTCAAGGCCTTGTACATCTCAATCAGATCACCTCACGGTGCCTACTATCCAGGCGCCTGCAATTTACAGAACTTAAGCCTTTCTTGGTAAAATTCCGAGCGTGATAGGTAAAAGGAAGGATTTATCGGACTTTGATAAAGGACAGAATATGGGAGCTCGACGAGCTGGTGCCTCGATTTCCCAAACGGCTGAACTGGTGGGGTGATCGAGAGCCGCCATAGTTAAAGTGTACCTGGACTGGCGTCAAAATGGTCAAAAAACGACCCGACGGCAAAACTGCAAAGGTCAGCGAAAGGTTGATGTTAGAGGTGAGCGCCAGGTCCGACGACTCGTACAGGCAAACAGGCGCAGCACTGTTGAAGAGTTGACTACCCAATACAACATGAGCCAACGCGGAACAATATCTGGCATGACCATGCGTCGCACGTATGGGCTATATCAGCAGACGATCCTACGGCATCCTCTTCTAGACGAGGTTCATCGGCCTAAAAGACTCGCCTGGTGCAAAGAGCATGCAAGTTGGACGTTAGAAAACTGGAAGAAAGTGTGCTGGTCGGATGAGTCACGTTATTTACTCCACACCGTGGATGGTCTTGTACAGATTTGGCGTCAGCAACATGAGGCTCTTCATTCATCATGCATGGTATCAAAAGTGCAAAGCGATGGAGGCGGTTGTATTGTGTGGGGCATGTTTCACTGGCAGGAACCTGGACCCCTGGTGCACGTGAAACAACGTGCACCAATGCGTCGAGCGATAGGGCACTTGATGCGCAGAAATAGTTTGAGGGGAACACAGTTCTGACTTCCGGCATATCGACTGGCTTCCGAACTCCGCCGATATCAATCCCACAGAGCACTTGTGGGACACTATGGAAAGGCATATCAGGCGTCTGGGTACACCAATCACCTCCATACAAGCAGCTTGGTTGGCCATACCTCCCGAACGCTTCCGACATCTTGTTGAATCAATGCCACGTCGGACAGCTCTTGTACTGAGGGCAAAAGGAGGACCTACGAAGTATTAGGTAGGTGGTCATGATTCAGTGATCACTCAGTGTATATGTATACAGATATAACAAAGGAAATACAGCTATATGTAATATATACAGCTATAACAAAGGAAATGGGTCCCAAAACCAACCATGCATATGGGTTTGTGGATTCCACTGCACAGAACTGATGCTGCAAAATATCTAATTCTTCATCTGTTTCATTATCTTTAATGACACCAAGAAGTACTGGTAACCTTGTTGCAGGAAAAAAAAAAGTCAAACTTGAAAATGATGTACTACCAAGTTATGAAAATTGTGGTACCACAGCATTTATAAAAAAAAAAAATTCAACTGGAACATTTGCACCATGCAGTCACATATAGTGCACTTCCTTCCAAACAAAAGAAAATACCTCTTGTTTTAGACTCCATGTTGTTGGCAGTGCAAATGCCTATGACTTTCAGGTTCATCCATCTGGTTTAGTGTGTTATTTCTAAAATGGAAGTGGAAAACTGTTTGTAAAATAAATTTACAAATAGTGCAAATTTACAAACATAACATTCTTTGACATATTAGCATTAGTTGAGGCATACGATTTTATTTATTTCGTATGATGTGATCAATACACGAAGGAACCAGTTTTTTCTTGCTTCCTTCGTGTATCGTGGCCGGGATATCCAACCAACCGGTTGGTTCGGCACCATCGTGATATCCAGCCCGAGGCGGGAATCGAACCCGCGACCTTTGGGTTGCTAGGCAGGCACTTTACCTACCCGGCTAACCCGGTCGGCGAGGCATACGATGCAAGAAAGCAAGCTTACGCAGCATCAGAAAAAAAAAAGCATCCATTCATTCCAAAGGCAGTCCAGCTCAGCCTTAAATTTATTTAAGCTATCAGCTTTCACAACAAGAGTACCTACAAACCCTTGCAGAAATGCTCACAGGCCGATTACATGTTCCAATAATTGATGATATCATTACATGCGGCGTCGGCAACGCCTTCCAATGTCCAGATTTACAGGAAGCAGAGGGTAAAGGCATGCAAACTAGACGAGCACTTCGAACGCTGCCAACGCCTTCAAGCGCGTAACGTGCTTCTAACGGATTTGCATAGCCCGAAGAAATATAGTCCCCGTGCATGGGGTGGTTGGCCTTAATTGGTTTGTTTATTATACTTTTGGGAATACGATGTTTGAAACAGGGAAGTTTATTTGTGAGATGGAAAGGAGGCCTCCCTTGTACAACACGTCATTAAAAGACTACTCCAGCAAAGAAATAAAAACAAAGTGTTGTATTGAAATTGGGAAAGAAATGTTTCCGAACTGGGATGAACTATGTAATGATGAAAATAATATCAGAAAGCTCAGTTCTGAACCTTATATTCATTGTAAATATTACTTCTATTTTAGTACTGTTTCATTAGTTAACGAAACACAAGTTTCACTTGCAGAGACAATTTAGTGGTAGATTCCTCTGGTTATCTGTGTACGGAATCACGAATGTATATAATTTATGTTAATAAAGAACTTTATTATTATTATTTAAATAAGATGAAAACAGTAATCGGAAAACTGCTGAAGAATATCCACTGCAACAGTACAACTAATGTCGGTGTTAACAAATGAGAATCAAGTGCGGTCTCTGTCTTCTTCCAAAACGAATTTTGAAAACCTTTCGTTTCAAACAACTTCGGTGTCTTTTTTTTTTTTTTTAGTGCCAAGCATCATTTTAGTTCATAGTAAACCATCAAAGTAGGTGAAATGGCATCGTTTTGGTTATATCTCGTATTGCGAATGCCTTCTGTAAGATGTAAAATCTTACATGTTAATATTTTAGAAATGAGTGAGATTTATTTAAAATAAAACTTAGGAAATAGCAAAATAGGACAGTAAACATTTCCAGTCACAAATATTATTCTAGGTCGCTCACAAGGAATTGAAAATTAGACAAGGTTGAATTAGAGAAGGGAGCGGTAAGCTATTAGCAATTAGGAGTACATTTCAGTTCCCACCATGGCAAGGACTAATGACGTGTAGGTGCGAATATCTATGGCTCTGAGGAACAAAAGGGCTGTAGACTGAACATTGTGGGACATCCCTTTGTCCGGTGACACCGAAAATCGGCCAGGTATTTGCGTCTGACTGTCGGCGTTGGCAAGGTCGTTAGAGCATGTAAAATAAAACTGCTAAGCTTAACGAGGGGTGGCGAAGGTGACGGCGTACTTCAAAGCAGCGGATTGCCTGGGATAAATTTGGAAATTTATTAAAATGAGCTCTGAATATACAGCTTGAGAAATTTTAAAGGACGAATAGGAAATGATGAAAGTTTGACAAAATGAGAAGATTGAGTAAATCTGAGAAAAAGGGCAGGCCCGACATAAGGAGGCGGTACGTAATTGAGATGGACAAAAAGGAAGAACGGGATGAAAAAAGGGCTGTGCTCGCAGCATGAGCTTCGAAGCAGTTTTTCGTTGGTGTTTGGTGAAGATGAGTAAGGAAGGACAAAGTTGAGTTTTGACAGTGTTAGTGGGAAAATGAGTTGTGTAGGGTTAGATAAGTCCTGTCCCGTCAGCGAGTTAAGAAAAGTTAGTGGAGTTTAATAATAGAAGAGAACAGTCGAGTAGTCCGTCGTCTATAGGCAAGGGTAGTGGCCCGTATGCAAATAAGTCAGTCCGTCGTCGGAAGGCAAGGGTAGTGGCCCGTATGCAGATGAATGAAGTGTAAGGAGAATAAGCCTGCCCGTCGTCTAAAGGCAAGGGTAGTAGCCCGTATGCAAACGACTGAAGTGTACGGAGATATAAACCTGTCCGTTATAGGAAGGTAGTGAAAGTGGCCAGAGTGAAAATAAGTGAAAGGAGGAACCTTGGTAAACCGAAAGAAGCAGCCTTGTGAAGCTGAAAGTAGGAGCCTTGGTAAGGAGAAAATAAGCCTAGTCCGTAATCGGAAGGTGGTGAAAGTGGCCAGCATGCAAATAAGTGTTGTGTACGAAGAGAAATAACCCTAGTCGACCATCTGAAGGCAGTGATAAAGGCAAGGCACAGATAAGTGAGCTGAGAAGATAAAGTTGTAATTCCTAGTCCGCCAGAATAGCTGAACCGAAGGTTAAGTAGCAGTATCGAAGACGAGCCCATGAATTCCTAAAAGACACAATGATGCCCTATCCAGACGCAGACTACAGACCATGGAGAAACTTGAAGTTCTGAGATGAATGCAGTTGGTAAACGATGATGCCATTCCCAGACAAGGAGCTGAAGGCCCCAAAACGGAGAAATCCGATTCGTAAAATTAAGTAAGTGACTAGATATATATAGTATTCTCCCTCACAAATAAAGGACTGTTGGAACTCTAATATCAGATTAGTATAATGTTTAGAAAGATGTTAAGGGAAGGATATACAAAGATATAAATACTGTATATGCATAAATATAGAGATAAATCAGATAGGGGTTTTGATTAATGTATAATTAGACATAAGTAGAAAAGCAAAGGAGAGAAATTTGATATTTGTTATTAAGTTATTGTTTAACATATAGGTATGAGATATTTTGGAAGGGAAGAGTAGAGAATACAGAGAAAGAAATAGCCTTATGAATGTAGCTAACACTTGGGACCAGCATTAGTCCAGAAATTGATGTCAAATGTACTATCTGTCTTGATTAGAGAAAGTTGTGAAATTATATTCCCCAAGACAAAATGGGGCACTAATTAAAACGGAAGTTAAGAGTAAAATTCCTAAATCAATTTATAAGGTAAGGATTTGATTTAAATAGGAGAAAGGGTGTACCTAATCCTCTTAAGCAATTATTCTTCATGTGTGAAGAAGAAGCTATAGCAGTTTTTGTAAAGATATTAAGTTTGTTGTGTATAAAGAAGTAACCTTTTTAGTGCAAAACCAATGTATTTAATTGCCATATATAACTGATAATACACAGGCAAATTTGAGTAATAATAATATGTGTTTGAGAGTTGTTAATTTTTATATTGTGTATATAAGTGTAAATAAAATGTTATGTTATATATTAATGTGTGTGTTGTTTGTCATTCTTGAACACTCAGCCTGTCCGAGGGGAATTATAAATAATTGAGAAGTTCCCTTGAATCTGGAATTCTCCTGTAAAGTAAAGTCAGATGTGTAAGTGGGGAAATTAAAATAAGGTGGATAAAAATATAAGGGAATAACAAAAAAAAATAAAAATAAAAGAAAAATATATATATAAATATAAAATGTATATATCACACTTTTCTTTTGAAATTCCACCCCCCACACTTCGCAACGAGTTGCCCTGATATTGTACTACCTCCAATAAGCAACGCTTCGCCAATGGAGAAGACCAATGTTACTTATTCTCGGCGGATACCACCACCCAGGGATTGTGGGGGTGGTTGTATCCGCCGAGAATCCATTGGCGAAGTGTTGCCCATTCGAGAATCCATTGTCGAAACGTTGCTTATTCGAAGTAGTGCAATATGAGGGCAACTCGTTGAGAAGGCAATCACAATATGAGATATAACAGAAACGATACCATTTCATCTAGTTCGGTGGTTTACTACGAACTAAAATGATGCTAAGCACTAACTTGTTCGATTAGTGAAATTTCTGTAGTTTTGAGGCTTTCAGCGTTAAAATCTTTTTACGAAAAACATTTTGATATAATGGAAGTGACATATTGCAATTGTTTTCATCGATATCCATAACTGGATACGTAGACCACGTTAAGCATAAATTCTGATGGTTGTGAAGAGTTCTGAATTACTTAGTGGATTGTTGCTCTGTCTTATTGTAATTGTGACCTTTTAAGGTATGCTGAAACTCGAAAGGAGCTCATTCTTCCAACTTGGTAATGGGTTTACTAACAGCAGAATGTTAAGCAATTAGAAATCTTCAGTTTAAAAATGTTTCCAATAGGCAGAGTAAAATATTTATAAATTCTATAATAGTACTTAAAAATCATCGTTAACTTATGTGTATATATTTTCATTTTTATTTGTGTAGTTAATATTTCATACCCTTAGATCACTTTCCCTTCTAAGTTTTAAACCTCCAGTCCCTTGGAAAACTTTTTATCCGGGTTCTATTGTATATATTCTCGGGAGACTTCCTGTGTGTTTCAAACATGATATAAAACTGTCCTGTTTTTAACCTATTTGAATTTTCTGTATGAATCCACCATCGTCGTTTTCTCTTTCTATTTCGCAATCAATACACTAAATAAATACGCAACTTGAACAACATCCGTCTTACAACTGAGAATATAAAAAGTGAGTCGCTGGTGGTAGGTATCTAATGATATGTTAGAAGCGCACCATCTAGTTTCAAACGATCTGACGTTAGGAGCGCTTACGGGTAGTTTGCTGTTTTGGAGGAGTTCATGAGGCTCTGCGCTTCAAGCGCTCGTCTAGTATAGGCCTAACACTCAGGACCGACCTCAATGGATTCTGCATGGAAATGGTTTTAAACGTTACACGTCTAAATACTACCAGTCGTCTGATGACCGTGAGGTTCAGACCACTGTCCTGATGTCTTCCATAATGAGAATCCACCCTTCGTACCTGGGATGTTGTTTTAGTATCCTCATGCGTTGCATCCAAGTGCCCTAAGAAACTGAACATTCGTGAGGTGGGGGGGGGGAGAGATTATTTATTTAACGCTTTATTCGAGGCTCTGGTAAACTATAGCATTAGGAGATCATATGTCCAACGTTTTATATACCACGGAACATAGTCATATTTAAAAAGCGCTGTACTTAACACTTTGGGAATGTTCGATGTAAGTATTTTTAAAGCTCACCTAATCAGATGGCTGTACACTCTATAGGTAATGAACAGATTTTAATGAAAACATACTGTGGGAGAATTACATGATGAACGCCATTCCCCAAATGTACTGGGAGCATCATATTTTTCCAAGCCTAAGAAACAGTGAAAAGTTTACCACGTCAAAATTATCACAGATGTTATGATAAAATATTTATTAGAAACAACAGCGCTAATCGTTTTATTTCTCCTGCAACGTGCGAGATTGAACTCGTAAGAAAATGTACAACTGAAGTGTTTACATTCATCAAGTAACTATACATTCAGCTCGAGATTCCAGTTATTTTAGACGCATCTCTAAGTCTGTTCAATGGCATCTTTTAGTGCTCCCGAGGTTCTTCATCCTGCAGAGAGCCAAAGGGACCTCAAAAATAACAGGCATTTACAGCTAAGACACATACTCACGGGTCCCGGCTTGAGTCCTAGCGCTAAAACAGAATCTCCGATAATCGATCCACAACCAAAACAACAGATCCAGATTTGAAACTGAAATTAAAATAATTTTTTTTTTTTTATGTAAGTGGCCACATATACGATTATTTTCCATTCCTCTGACTAGGCACAGTTATAAATGATGAAGCACGTGGCGTATGACGATATATAACAGATAAACTATAGAGCGCCGGGAATCAAATCTCAAGAACTAATAGTGCCCATCAGTTAAGACACAATCTTTTTTTTTTTTGAAGGATTAGTTTATCCTTGTCTTGTGTCGTCTTCTTCTTCCTCGTCGCTCAGATTACAACACACGTTGGCCCTGGTGCAGGTGTGCGCTTAGAATACAGATGCCGACATTCCAAGGCAAACTACATGGGCCTTTTTAAATCCTGGCCCATGACCTTCCAATTCAAAAAAGCATATTAAGTGCACATGTGCTCCTTACATTCGGACTAATACTGTGAACCCTCGGGTTTCAAGGATTTCTAAAACTATTAACCGAAACGATTTCATCACGTAGTGTATTATATACTTTATACAAGCATCTAGTTCTTGCAGCGGTGGACCTACAGGAACAAAGTTTGGTCCTCCAACCTAAAATGCGTAATTCTGCTTACTGAATCTTTATAATTAAGTTGCTTCAGACATAATACTGTTATCTAAAAAGACATGCTTATTTTTTGCAAGTGTTTTTATCTGTCTATAAAAAGTTTTTATTTGTTTATAAGATCATTCTCTGCTCATTTACCAAAACAATTTGCCCAAATTCGTTTCTTAAATTCAGTCCACTATTATATAAATTTTCTGTTTATACTGCGACACGACCACACGGTCTGAGGAGTTCACAAGATAGAGAGAATACAAGAAACAGCACTGTATTTAGCAGTGTTGGGTTTGAACCCCAGTCACTTAAGGCACGTGTACTTATGCGCCCTCGCGCCGGACTTGGCCGTTAAAATAAGTTTTCTGTTTATCCTCAGAGACGAGCAAACGACCAGTGAGTTCAAAAGACAGAGAATACAAGAAACAGCACCATATTCAGCAGTCACGGACTTGAATCCTGGTCAATCAAGGCACGTGTACTTATGCACCCTGGCATTTGACTACTCGGCTACAGCGACCTCTTACATTATCTAACTACAATCAACACCTTATGATTTTGATATAGTCAGCTAGTTCAAACTTAAGTTTCAAATTACTGTTAAATCTTCATGTTTCAGTTCAGAACAACCGCTGGAATGAGGAGGGGGGGATTGTAAGCAGCTCCATATTCCGACGTAATTTTATAAACAAGATTCTAGGAGTAATTCCACTTTACTGTGGTGTAAACGGGAAAATGAAATGCAATCAATCATTTTTATGATGAACATAAAAATAAAAATGCTTTGCATAACTCTCCTCAACCCAAATAAATTTCGTTATTATACGACGTCAATCTTTTTATTTATCTCCATCCACACACGCAAAAATCGCATAAGCATTACGTTACGATTTAAAAAATAAATACGACTACTAATTATGGGGAAAAAAGGCTGCATTTTTAAAATGCAAATTTCTTTTTAGGAATCTTTAAGCATCACCTATAATAACCGTTAGGCTGTAATGCAATGCAGTTCCTAAATTTTGAATGGGCACTTGGAAATTTATTTTTAGAAAAATAGCGCTTGATGTTAACGAGGGCGTGCAAAATGACGAAGATATTACCGTTTTCCCCAATCAACGCAACTCATTAAAGTTTATATTTTTGCACTTTGTGATAATTAAAATCTTTATCTCAGCAGACCACATTGGATATCGTCACGTGATCCATTGTGCTTTACTGCTCGCCGGCTTATGCAGTATGAAGACAACTCGCACTCACTGTAGCGCATGAATTCTAATGGCAACGTAAGCGCGCATTGCACATCATCATCAGAGAGAAAAATACAATAATAAAAAAAGCATTGCTCTAATGAAAAGTTATTTTACTGCAGAGCAAAACGTGTTAGTGATATAATTCCAGATTTCCTTACGGCTGATCCAAATTTGGAATATGTTGGAACATTTTTAATCTTTTATTCAAATTATTCAGTTGTACTTGATAATTTTAGTTTTATAATTTAGTTGGGTTAGAAAGACAAAATATCGGTTTCTAATTACGGTGGTAATTTATGAATTTTGCTATCCTGGGTTTCTTTTATTTAGGTGCGTTCCCATATATAAAAAGAAAAGAGACTTAAAAAAGTATATGGGAGAAGAGTAATAAATATTATACAGTTTAATTAAACTGAATTGCTAAGTTTAGAGAAAGTACAACTATAATTTTATCTATAAAGTTATAATATTAGTAATTGATTGATAAGAAGGTAACTAATATTTACTATCCACTTCTATTAATCACAGAAAAAAAAAAAAAAATTCTAAAGCGCCTGAAATATAATGCGCTACATACATAGATTAATTTGTTAACATATATCTTCTTTCTTTAGACGTGGTAAAGGAGCCCAAAGAAGATCCGAAATAGTCAAATTTACATAGAATTCAATAGAAATCAATTATTGGATTTGGTTTCTATTAAATTTCTGTTATTTTCACTAGAAAATAACAGAAATGAAACAGATTTTTCTTTAAGGGAAGAAAAATCGCAAAGCATCAAAATTAAAAATTAGTGTACCTTAAAAAAATTAAATAATAAAATGTGTGTGCATAACACACACTTACTCAAAACGTTTCGAAGTCTTAGACAAAGTCGCTCATATTCAAATATTCAATAAATTCTGCATCAAAATTTAAATTAAATTCTGATGTAGAATCTAATTTAAACAGAAATTCAACCGTGTTTATATACAATAAATTTGCATATCAAAAACACATAAACATCAAATTATGGCGGTTTAAATTATGCAATTATCTAAACAAATATTACTGAACGATTTTTAAAAGATAATTTAATTTAAAAAAAAATATTAATTAAAAATACTGGTTTAGAGTACAAACTAATATAAATAATTTACTTTCGTTATTATACGACGTCAATCTTTTTATTTATCTCCATCCACACACGCAAAAATCGCATAAGCATTACGTTACGATTTAAAAAATAAATACGACTACTAATTATGGGGAAAAAAGGCTGCATTTTTAAAATGCAAATTTCTTTTTAGGAATCTTTAAGCATCACCTATAATAACCGTTAGGCTGTAATGCAATGCAGTTCCTAAATTTTGAATGGGCACTTGGAAATTTATTTTTAGAAAAATAGCGCTTGATGTTAACGAGGGCGTGCAAAATGACGAAGATATTACCGTTTTCCCCAATCAACGCAACTCATTAAAGTTTATATTTTTGCACTTTGTGATAATTAAAATCTTTATCTCAGCAGACCACATTGGATATCGTCACGTGATCCATTGTGCTTTACTGCTCGCCGGCTTATGCAGTATGAAGACAACTCGCACTCACTGTAGCGCATGAATTCTAATGGCAACGTAAGCGCGCATTGCACATCATCATCAGAGAGAAAAATACAATAATAAAAAAAGCATTGCTCTAATGAAAAGTTATTTTACTGCAGAGCAAAACGTGTTAGTGATATAATTCCAGATTTCCTTACGGCTGATCCAAATTTGGAATATGTTGGAACATTTTTAATCTTTTATTCAAATTATTCAGTTGTACTTGATAATTTTAGTTTTATAATTTAGTTGGGTTAGAAAGACAAAATATCGGTTTCTAATTACGGTGGTAATTTATGAATTTTGCTATCCTGGGTTTCTTTTATTTAGGTGCGTTCCCATATATAAAAAGAAAAGAGACTTAAAAAAGTATATGGGAGAAGAGTAATAAATATTATACAGTTTAATTAAACTGAATTGCTAAGTTTAGAGAAAGTACAACTATAATTTTATCTATAAAGTTATAATATTAGTAATTGATTGATAAGAAGGTAACTAATATTTACTATCCACTTCTATTAATCACAGAAAAAAAAAAAAAAATTCTAAAGCGCCTGAAATATAATGCGCTACATACATAGATTAATTTGTTAACATATATCTTCTTTCTTTAGACGTGGTAAAGGAGCCCAAAGAAGATCCGAAATAGTCAAATTTACATAGAATTCAATAGAAATCAATTATTGGATTTGGTTTCTATTAAATTTCTGTTATTTTCACTAGAAAATAACAGAAATGAAACAGATTTTTCTTTAAGGGAAGAAAAATCGCAAAGCATCAAAATTAAAAATTAGTGTACCTTAAAAAAATTAAATAATAAAATGTGTGTGCATAACACACACTTACTCAAAACGTTTCGAAGTCTTAGACAAAGTCGCTCATATTCAAATATTCAATAAATTCTGCATCAAAATTTAAATTAAATTCTGATGTAGAATCTAATTTAAACAGAAATTCAACCGTGTTTATATACAATAAATTTGCATATCAAAAACACATAAACATCAAATTATGGCGGTTTAAATTATGCAATTATCTAAACAAATATTACTGAACGATTTTTAAAAGATAATTTAATTTAAAAAAAAATATTAATTAAAAATACTGGTTTAGAGTACAAACTAATATAAATAATTTACTTCCCAATAGAGAAGTTTTTGAACAGGCTGCAGTCTTCAGAAAGCGCTTCTTGAAGAGTATAATCTTAGACACCTAGTTTTAAATAGTTTCAGATTTTTTTCCCCCGTTTTCTTTTTTTGCGGTTCTTCTTTGTCCAACCACTCTTTCTTTTTTAGAGTAGGGAAGAGGGGGGGAAGGAAGTTCAAACACAGCCTTGCCAGCATCTTAGTAGATGTCTAAGCTAGTTTTACGACAGCGACGAATACCGTAACGACCACGAACGATGCGTACCCTTCGACGTAATGGCTTTTCTAAACTCTCCCAGACAAGGGCAAGAAAAAAAAATGCTTCGGGGCACTGCCTTTTATTAAAGGGGTCAATGGTCATAATTCTGGATGAGGAAGGCGTAGGGATATGTTAGGGTCATGTAACGGCACGAGCATGACGATCAGGGAGAAGAAACCAAGTGTTTCAGTCGAAGGAGATAAGGAAGTATTAGTTTCTTTGAGTTGCCTAAGACCTTTGGGTTGCTTACTTCTCGAATTGCTTGTTAAGAGAAAAGTTGTAAGGTAGGAAGGAGTTCACGGTTAACATTTAGCGTTACTCGATTCTGGTCTAGAACCGGTTTTCACTAGCTTGGCCGACGATACGCTTTTTACATATTGTGACCCCCCTGGAGAGATATTTCTGCATCCTACCTTGTCTCCTCCTTTCATTAATTAACTCGAATGACGAACTTTTAAATTAACAGAGTTATGTGAAATAGTGGAGCGTGTTCAAACGTTTGTTTATCAAATGGTCTCTCGACAGAACATCAATAAAACAACAGCCTCCAATAAAATGGAACTGATTCTTGATTTGATATTTATAATGAAAATTTTGTGACAAAAAGCCTGAGCAGAGGCAAATTGAAAAGTTTACGAAGCATGTACATATTACGAGCATATCCCTGAAACTACTCAAATTTCTAACTCAAGCCAAAACAAATTTATTTCATCTTCCATAATGCAATTTCCCCAATACGAACATAATCCTCACGCAACCCCCGGCTGGCTAATAATCGATTTCCGTTTCTGTCTGGGGTGACATTTGTGTGTTTCCCGTGCTTAGAACGAGGGTGGATTTTTGTAAGAAGAAAGAACGTTGTGAATACGGAACACATGGGGACATGAAGGGGGAAGAAAGATGGATTGATTTCGTCAATAAAATAAAGATGACACGAGGTGATTTGAAGATGTCAACATCCCGTGCATATCACATCTGCTGATTGACTGCCCGAGGTTCTGGGTTGGGTGGCGGGCAGTGATGGCATCGATTGAAAATAGTGGAGAAAGTAGTTACATCGAAGCTGAAGTTGGAAAGAAGCAGAACGATCACACGTGGCCCAAAACATCGACAATCAAAATGTCGACTTCAAGAGAACCCTCTCTGTGGACGATAAAAGTGTAATTTGAAAACAGTGAAATTCTGTACTTCGACTAAAGTATTGCAATGTGCCATAAATTTTTACCATTCCCCTTATTTCCAAATACAGCACAGATAGTTTCTTTAAAACTAAAATGACTGGGTAATCAAATGCCTTAGTTACAGTTCTATTTGATGCTACTATGTGAAAATGCTAACAAAATATACCTTTTAATGATTCTCGGAAATTTATAGGAAGTTAATGAAAATTTCTGAAATGTTTTTTTCGCAAAATATTCCAAGAATATTTTGCGAAAAAAAAATTTAAAAAAAAACGAAATAAAATGTATTATATACATTATATTTCTTTTCAATACGTAATTACATAATGAAAATAAAAACCATAAATGAATTCTCGTCGAGATCTGGATTAAAAAGTAGGAAATAGGACTTTCTTAAAATTTTCTTTCTCTCTTTTTTTCTTATCTACTTTTATTGAAATTCAAGGAGAAAAAACTAAACTGCCCTTCACAGTTCCAAGATTTGAATTTATTTTTTAAACTTCTTCACCAAAAAGCTAACACTAAAGCAACCAACTGCACTTTTAGGTAGACCTATATGCACATTTCATAATGACTTTGGTATGCAGGCTACCAGGATGCTCTTCAAAGTTGATGGTCATTAAAAGATATGCAGGCCTTTAATTTCTGAATAGACTTCAAGCTTCCTCAATTAACATTTAGGTTTCACGGAAGTATTTCATTTACTGTTTTTAATACTATTTTCTGAAAAGAACTGAAAATAAAATTAAATTCTATAAAACAAAGGTTTTGTGGTTCGGAATCATGGATCAAGAGGAAACACAGACAGAAAAGAAAATTAATCCTTTCAACCTCGTAGAAAAATTAATAAAATCAGCAAGACAATGGAAAAAACAAATGTGGCATAAACACACAAACCAAATTAAGGACGTAATTACAGGTACAAAAAAACACAATTTCAGAGATGGAAAATAGGATAGAGGGAGCGGCTGTTGCTTAAGAATTTTTGAAGCATCGGCTATTTTGATCATGTAACTGTCCAGTATTCATACAGTTCATGCAGAGTTCCAGTTAAAAAAGCTACTGTACTTCCTTCACTTGAGAATTTCTAACTCGGCTTAAGAGGGCTACACACCCTCTTATAGACAGCAACTTTTGCAATATGAGTGTAAAAATATCAACGGTGGCTGGTTTCAGTTTCCTAATCAATTTTTACTGCCCACGCCTCTATATGCTTCAGGGTGTGTACACCCTAACTGATAGGAATGTGTTAATTACAAACCAGTTTATTTAATTGTGTATGTGGCATGCCTTTGGAAATTAAGAGGCCTAAGGTTTAAACCCAATTTTTTTGTACAAATTAAGATCCTCACACACATACCAAATTTCTGCATGCGTTCCCGGTTGCAAGAGTTCAACGTACTCGTAGAATGGGTTCTGTGAAAATGACAAGCATGAAGTTGACTGTGGATATACTAATACTCCAGGGGAAAGAAAATTCTAGATATTATCATCACCCATGGTCCTGACAGTATCATACGGTTGTCAGTACAGTGACCCTTAGAGGGGACTGATCATGGATATGTGTATTTCGATAAGGGAGGTCTCTGTTGTTAAAGGTCATAAAGGGGACTATATAGTCTAATATGATAGATACATGAATCCTATGAACTGGGAAGACGCGTGGAGCAGGTGGGATTATGCAATAACTTTAAAGCCAACGTAAAGGAAACTATGAGAGCATACCATTAAGAAAATACAGAAAGAGACAGATGCCGGAGTGAATGAATAAGAACTGGCTATTTTAATAGAACAAAAAAGACAGCACTGAAGAATAATATTATAATTTCGTCCATAACAATAGCTCAGAAATGGTTAGACAGCCAAAGGCAGAGTATAAGAAATTACTCATTAAAAGAGCAAAGGGATACAAAAAGAAAAGTATGTAAATACAAAAAGAAAAGTATGTGAATACAAAGAAGAAAAGAGCAATTCAGATTCATGCTTACCTAATGGTTGTAAATCCTGAATCCCTACAGATAATTGTAAACTTACTTTTGATTATAATACTCACTCGAATCACATCAAATATACAAATTGTGTTCTAAGACGTCTGAAGCAAGAGGATGACGTGGGATTTAACTATAAATGGATTCTCCACTTTTCAATCTTTTGGAGAAATTTTAGTTAAAATCTTATCGGAGACTGCAGGAATTCTTAAAGGCCTTTCTAATTGAAGCTGGGGTTAGTCTATCTCCAAAACGTGCAAACAGGCCCGTCAATACACTTTGTACAACAGTGCATTCAAGATAAGAAATCAGACCATATGAAGCGGCAGGAACTGTATACTGAGGCTAATCAATGGCCAAAAATAACAGAATAACAACAGTAATCGATCACACTGAATCACTTTGATAAATGCATTGAATAACTTCTAAATCACTGCATTAAAACACCTTCCGGGTAAATACGCATTTATCATATTGTAATGTATTTTTAGGTAAACCTGCCCATAATCAGGCAAACCCCTGTATAACACGGTACTTCTACAACACGGTTTCGCTCTAACACGATTGATAAATTGTGGCAATCCTCGCACAACCCGGTGCTTCTACAACAAGGTTTCGCTCTAACACGGTTTGAGAATTGCGGGAAATCTCGCATAACACGGTATTTTTTTTCTCTTTTGTGCTGGGAAAACCCTTCTATTAGGTTAGATGTAATTTTCAACGTTTCCATTCCTTTTTGTGAATCCCTGCTGGTGACTCCCTAGTCGTTATCGCCTTCATTGTATTTTTCTAAAGCACATTTCTGGAGGTCACTACCATAAAACAATTTGCATCTCCGGTTTATTGGTCTTTTCTGTAATCCAGCGTTGCCCAAACTGTGATCCGTGAGATGTGAACAAGTGTTACGCGAAAAATCGTAATTAATAATTAAAAAAATAAATAAGTTTTGCATATTTGTAACGTACACCACTTTTGTATCATTATAATTTTTAACATTATATTTTTTCGGTTATTAATATACTAGCATAGACTAATAATCAAATATTCCGCGGAACACTTTATTTTGACGGGCTTTGCATAGAAAAGTATGCGTAGGGGTAATGACATCTACGAAAAAGTAGCAATATAGTGGTCTAATATGCCATTAGTATGCAATTTATCCTGAAGTACACGGGTTGAAGGAAAGAGGGAAGCGAACCGAATCATAACTAAACTCACTTCCTTGTAAAAATGTTTTTTGTTAATTATCAGTATTTCGAAATATTATTATTTAAAAAAATGACCATGGATTTGTGGTTGAAAAAAAGGAACTTTAAAACGAGAATCAATTAGAGTACTTCTAGTACTGGAACTGTGGTCGATGAAAAAGAACACAAGATTGTCATACTTCAAAATGAGGATGAACAATCGCAGCCTTTTTTTCCCCCCCAAAATCCGAAGTCAAAAACAGGAACCAACTAATAAACGACCAAAACGAAAGTATGATGACAGTTATTTGAATTTCGGCTTTATATGTGTTGGAAATAAAGTGCTCCTGATGCACAGTGCGTTGTATGTAATAAAATATTAACAAATAGTTCTTTGGCTCCAGCTAAACATCGCATCTTCTGACCTTTACATCACATCTGACCAAAATCAGGTTGAAGAACCTGATTTTGATCAGATGTGATGTAAAGGTCATATTTCTACTTGCCTGCAAAGTAGTGCTAAGAAGTTAGCACTACTTTGCAAGCAAGTAGAAATATCCATAACCTTCAACAATATCTGGCCTCAATCGGATTACAGATTAATCAAGCAAAGACAGATGTCTTTCACCTGTAAGAAGTCACGTAATAATATCAATCTTACCATCAGTGGATCACCCATTCAGCAAGTTAAAGCACACAAAGATCTCGGATTAGTATGGGATGAGGGACTGACATTCCAGGCTCACCTCCTGAACGCAAAAAACAAAATGTACTTCGCTATGTGGGCGATCCGCTAGGAACTAACGGGAATCCATCACGCCGAACTGGTAAAAAACTATGTCCGATGTCTATTTGGTCCTCTGCTCCCACAACACACTTCAACAAGTTCCTCAGCCTGGAAGACTGGCTCCTGAAATGGCTCAACTGGCGGACTGCCAACCAATAGACCATTCATAGGGCTAAACTCTACATAAATCTCGAAATCACCCCATGGAAACAACAGATTGTGGCAGCAAACCTTCTTACACTTTGCAGACTAATCACAGGACGACTCGACGCCCCTGACATCACTGATCTGATGAAAACTTCCGCATTGCCGGAACAAATCAAATGGACCCAAGGCTCCTACTCAGGATCAGTTTCAACAATCTGAAAGGCTTGAGAAGCATGTTCCCAGGAAACACGGTAGATTTGATCAACAATCTAGCCATCGACCTGGATAAATTCTGCCAGCAACATATAGACGCC
The DNA here is from genome assembly GCF_048544385.1 of Mastigoproctus giganteus. Classification (NCBI taxonomy): domain Eukaryota; kingdom Metazoa; phylum Arthropoda; class Arachnida; order Uropygi; family Thelyphonidae; genus Mastigoproctus; species Mastigoproctus giganteus. Next base: position 228,557,782 of record NC_143581.1, on the reverse strand, counting down.
AGAAGCTAACGGACACATGTACAAAATACGTACAAACTTACAGTTATGACAGACCACCAGAAGGAAAATTGCCACGACAATGATTCCCATGACACGATGAATGTAAAATAAAATAAAGTGAAGCCATCACTGGTCTCCTCTCTTGACATCTATTACTACAAAGACGCCTGGCTGTGAGCATTAAGACAGTCAAGATTGAAGAGATACCACAGGCAACAACCGGTGATGGACTGCCTCAATCCTTTATATTTTTGTACATATTTCTCATGTTTTTGTAATTCACAGCACTTTTGATAAAATAATATCCTTTAATTTGGGACACTTCGGTATCCCACCAACTTTCAAGTATGTATGTAAGGCTCTGTGCCTTTCAGGCTAAACATACATGTGCTCCTTGTAACCACCGGACACATGTCCCTGCCTAAACCTCTGAATGTAATCACCCCCCCCTAGTTTACTGCTGTCTTGAGCAGAGCAATAAACAGATTTCATAAATAAATAAATAAACTTGTGTTTTGTAAATGTTCGTAAATGGTGTATTGTGAGATGAAAGTGTTCGGTTACTAAAAAAGTTGAGGAAACGCTGGTGTAATCAATTATAAACAGGTAGTAAACTCGATCTTCTTGCATTTGCTATAGTACCGATAGCTGGAATTCTGTGGGTTTTCACGCTATTATGGTAAAATGTGTTTCCCCTTCCATGAAATATTCAATCACATAAAAAACATAAATTTTCAGAAACGCATTACTCTATATCTCACTTGTGCGTATCGTGTTTGTTGCTACTTGCGCCTGCCTTGTTCTTTGTTATTGATTGCTTATCATTTTTACTGTTTTAAATTTTACAACAAAAAAAAAAGTCAGTGAACAAAAATATCAATTAGTATGTACATATTAATTAAGATATGTATGTAAGCGTGAATTTATTTTTATTTTGCTATCTGGAAAATATTCTTCCGATTTTCACGTATCATTTAAAGCGGAGATCCCTAGGTTAGGTTCTGTGCTATTGAACTTGTGCTTGTTTGAGACCATAAAAAATAATTGTGACTTCGAAGAGTGCAGTTAGTGACTTTTAAAGAGAGCAGAAGGTACACGAAATCTAGATGCTGCAGAAATAGAGAATAACGATAAAGAGGAAGAAAATTGAATGAAAGTACATATCTGACATATAAGTATCACAGTTTGTAAGGTAAGACGTTTATTCAGTTATTACTATTTAAGTTACTACTATTATAAAAATAAAGTTAAAATATTAAGTTTTTACTACTATAAAAATTAAGTTTCCGATAGTTATAAAAAAACAAAAATGGTGTATTTCTGTTAGCTTTTCGAACGTACCCCCCCCCCCTTTTGTACTGGTTCTTAGTCCCGTATAACTAAAGTGACCAGATCCTTAGCATTCCAATGCGGGACATCTATAGGGGGGTTTCAATCTCCCTAGAAACAATATACACATACATAATATAAATTAAATACATTGGCTTCTTTGAACTAAACTTATAAAATATCAAACTTCTTAAAAAAAAACAAAAAAACTCAAATATAGCGTGTGTGTGTGTGTGTGTGTGTGTGTGTGTGTGTGTATATATATATATATATATATAATTACTATTGTAAGAGTATAATTGGTGCTATATAAGTATTCAAAGGGTATTAAAACATTGGCATAAAAGTACTTAGCGGGCCATAAAAACCTATAAAGACTAAGAGCAATGTAAACCAAAATAACCTATAAAGACTAGTTGTACAAGTACGATAATTCATCATGCGACGGAGGAAAATGGTGGTATTTAATCCTAACGCGTAGTTTTGGTGTGGTGCAGGCTCCAACAAGTGCAATGAAGAATTTCCTACAGTCCATCTCGTGCTTCTTATCGATAAATATGAGAATGATATAATAAATAAGTCGAAATAGAATAAAATGGATATTTTTAAATGTACACGACATCATACAAATGAGAATGTATCTTTGTTTGGACCTTAAAATGATCTGAGGAGAGGCTGGAAATATCAACTTTTATATGCTATAAATGATAAAAACTCACACTGGAATCTTATATAGTTCTTCGTTGTGTGCTATACCCGTTGTGATGCAAATAACCAATGCTAGAGTTCGGTAGTCTGGGCTTCTTGGCGCATTAATTAGAAAATCGAAGTAAAATATTAGATCTCCAAATATCATTTACACTAATTAATTCCTCCTAAAACAATTGTACCCTATTGCAACTGATCAATTTTAATTTCGTTTCAAGAACGCATGAATCCAAAAAGAAAAAATTATAATAATAATTTTACTATCAGTTCATTAATAGAGCAATGAGCAGTAAGGATTAAGGGTCTTACTGGCCATAGTGGTGTGGATCTCCAACGCTATAACAATTTCGAAATTCTTGAATGAAAGGCTAACTACTATAGAAGTTAAACTGGCCTGAATTTCGTCAGTAGGAACTCACAGGTAACCCTGATTACCTAAAATCAGCATTCACAGCGCCTCTCAATTCAAAAACGTTGAACAGCAGGGCAGAATATGAGAATTTAAAAAGTAATCACCGTTGTCCGCAGTAGACCAAAAAAATTGGAAGTAACACTTTTCACTGTTTTTGTTATTTTCTCATTGGTTAGTTTTGGACTAAATTTTTGGACTAAAGTCACTTGTAATCATATTTGTCATCCAATACAAGTACAATATTAGAAGGAACTTTTATTAAAACAAGCACTTCCGGCTGATTTTAAGTGATGACCTTTTAAAGATACTTAATTAGGGGCATGGCAACCTGAATGTAGGAATTAAATGTAGGAATAATTTTCATATATAGAAATCCATTATATTGAAATGGGCTATTAAGCTTAAAGTAGATATGACACTTCTTTTCTTAATATGAATTCAGAATACAATTTACTTGCGAGCACTCATCTGTTCGTTTTGAACGTTGTTGGTATTATAAAAAAAACAAAAAAAAAAACCGTTTATTAGCGAAAGACAAAACAATATAAAAAAAACAAAAAAAAACTGGTCACTTTGTTCATATTTTAAAGGGCTAAGGGCGAATCACAGAACGTCGAAATACGACAGGCGATTTGACTTTTCTTTCTCCATTCCAGCGATGACGTTTTCATTTCTGAAGACGTTTTTCTGAAAAATGAAGTTATCTGCATGTATAATCACTTTTATGACTTCTCAACTGTATATAATTCGTAGAGTAGAGTCTTTTCCAAATTCTACATGCTCGCTTTCCCCTCCCCCCTTCCCCATCCTATGGTGTGCGCAGTAGAATCCCATTGCAGTTTCGGCAAAAGGACGAAGAAATGATAAAAACCGACTGAAGGTCAGCATGAGAAGAGGGAAAAAAGCCCTGAAAGATTCTTTGGTATCGAAGTTATTGATTCTAGATTTCCTTCACCTATCTCTTCCACTAGTTTCTCAGAACACGCTCGGCTAAGTTCTTTCACAATCTAGTTAGCAGATCCGTTTAACACGGGTCTCTCTTTTCTTTTAGCTGCAGTCGCTTCGAAGAGATGAAGGCAAGTAAGAAATGTCCTCAAGGAAGGCTTACTGCCGTGCTGCTTCGTGAAAGCTATACACAGAGGCGGCCTGCTTATCTCTGCACACGAATCTCGTTGTAGCGCTTATCAATAAAAATGGAATCGCTTTTTCTATTCTTTGGAAACTGTCTTCCTGTTGGCGCGTTAGTCTTTTAAAGTAACATATTTCTTCTGCTCTCACTTTCTGTTTTTTTATTTCTTTTGTCGCAACTTTCTAAGGCGGCTGGTTAGCTTCTAGTTAGTCGTATATCTCCGGACATCGTTTAGTTTCGCATTTACTGGTATTTAATGATTGGATACCACAAAATTGAATTCTCTCCCCGCCCACCCTTACATTGTTGATCTTTCTATATCTCCATACCATGGAGCACGATTGATATCAGCACTAGTATATGGACTGAAGGATTCTATCTGTTTGTCTTGCTCTGTTTATGTCAGGTCTTATTTAGCCGCTTGAAACAGATTAAGAACACAGAGAATACCGACGTGCCGCACTACAAAAAGTCAGCTGATGGGCTTGGAGGATTATACCTTAAGACAGTTCCACAGTCCCTCTGCTGCTGATCGGATTAACTTTGTTCGTTTATTATTGACGAACAGGGAAAGAGTATTACATGGATAAAATAATCCAACTGAGTAGCATTCGCCTTGTTAATTCATGTCTACTACTACTGGCAGATAGATAACATAAAGCACCTTGCACAAATTTCGATTCTGTGCTGATGTAGTCGAAGAGCCATTACTTGGCTGCGATGTGCAAAAATAGCAGGATATTTTCGCTGGTGGACGTTTGTAGCCAAACAAATCATTGGGAGACAACTGTAAAGTGCACATAAATTGAAAAATTCCTTCCCAACTTTTTCTCTACACTGAAAAGGAGGGTCTAGAACTCACGCACAACGTGTTTGGCTCACAAAGTGCGGAAGTTATCCACCATTCTATTTTTTTTTCCTCTTTTTCTTTTTTTTTTTCTTCTCGTGCCTTCTCTGATATATTCAGAGAGTCATTTTGATGCACAACTGAAAGTCGATGCAGTTTTGGCTAGGCTGTTTTTTTATGACGTCGTAAAGATAACACTGCACCATTGCGGTAATTTTAATGTCTGCTAATGTCCGTCCGGACCATAGACCCTGACATTTATGTGGGCTTTTATCGAGACGACGAAACATGGACACCTAAGGGATCTCCCTCACCTAAGGGATCTCCCTAACCTAAGTGACAATGATGAACATCGTAACATCCCCTCTAATCATCATCTTTTCACTAAAGGTAGCTTATTATACTGATAACAATTCCCACTTTCTGAGGCACTTCCATTTTCAACCCAGAGAGGATGGTCCATCATTAAAAGTTCCGTTCGAACATCCCCCAGTGGGAAGATAATGTTAGTTACATTACTTCACAATAGAGTTAGGCTTAGTTAAGAGTAAATATCTTTCAGTTAATAGCACACCTTTTCTCACTTTGATCGTTTATTTATATAGTTCCCTATTTATACTTCTTCCTAACATATCTGAACAGATGTAAGACATCTATTTTAACCATAAGCGTTATTTGACCGGAATAACAATATATCAGTACTCCTGCGAAGACCATTTGAGTACACTTCTTTCTGTTCACGATAACATTTATCCTGAAAGCAGTTTCCGCGGCTAAAGAAGAGCTCTCTATTAGAGGGAATATACGCATAGGTGATTTATAGTGCCAATGTCAAAATGGTTGCGTGCAGAATGATAATAAAGTAAACTTTACGAACTGTGAAAAATCGATGCAATACTTAGAGGTGGGTGATAAAGGAGTTGGGAAATATGTATTCGATCTCAATGTCAGTAAACTGGTTCGCCAGCGAAAAAGGTGTATGCGAACACTGATTTCGAATATTTGTATTCATGTGCGTGGGGCACCTGCACGAGGAAGTGATTAATGTTAGAGAAATGGTACGTGGATCTCGCTTTTAATGAACCTGGCGTTTCAATATAACGTGTTCCCCATTGTTCCAAGAGAATCCAAGGTCTCCACCAAGTTAAGTAACTAAGATTGAGGTGGGAATGCAACCAATCACATATACACTGGTAGATGATAAGAATGTCACCGACTCGTGGGTTGACTTTTTATCAATCAAAGCAATGACAGCTGATAACAGAACTGAAACCAGCAGCTTCGATTGACAGAAGAGATTACGAAAGTGGCTGAAACTATAATCTTCGCCATGAATTGCGACCTTACACTGAATTTCACTTTAAGTAACGTACTGTATTTACGAGTAAGCACTCTAAGGGGACGCCAAGGGATATGCGATAAGGGCACCGCATAAACACGCAATTATATATAAAAAAAAAAAATGTTCTGCTCACAAGCCCTCGCAATTAACACAGTGGTTACTATCGCTATTCACCTTTACTGCAAGGACTACGTAACCTTTGTCACTCAATACAGAGTTCATCTGATCTTGATTTATTTTAACTAGGTGGGTGGACTGAAATTTCTGTAATTAATCCTGATTTGCATTTTGTTCCAATTGACAAAAAGTTTCTTACCAAACACTTTAGTCTCGTGATGAGTCTGTACTTTTCTGAAAAAGAGGAATGATCAAAATAAAATGTTATCTGAAGCCAGTCATTGTTTTTCCTAGTGTGCCAAAACAGTATTTTTTTAACATACTTTGCCTTGTTGTAAAATTAAAGTGCTACTAAATATAATCGTTCGCATTACATTAGGTTTGTCTCTAAGAGATTGCCAGCAGACAACAGTCTCGATAATCCTAGACCATACCTAGCAGAAAAGGAAGCTATATCAATACAATAAAACTTCATCAATTCGCGTAGATATAAAAACAGAAATATGTAAATTATTTTTTTCCCCATTAAAATCCGATTAAACATGTTTTAAAAAAATTAGCTTTCTTAAATTGCATAACTTGATATTTTATGAAATATTTTTTATTTATTTATATTTTAAAAATTTAAGATTTTTTTTGAGGTTTATAACTTCCTATAAATTACGAATAAACTAATCCTGTTGACTTATTTTGCATGTGTTTTCTTTCATTAGCCTAAAAGGTTATATTAATTTTAATAAATAAAATTATTAAAACTTTTTCGTTTATTTTATCATTCCATATAATTCGAGTTGTATCTGATTCAGTTTACTTCTGATTAAAAACGAGATGGGGTTGTAGTAGAGTTTTAGGAGCATCAGCTACTAAGGCATCGTATATACTATTTGTAAATTGCGGGTATTCTGTGGTCGATTTTCTCTATGCTGGACGAAACGTTTACCAGGTGAAAACTAATATTTATTTGAATCGCCTCTGGCTCTGATGACAGCAATACACCGTCGAGGCATTGACAAGATCAATTTCTGATGATAATGAACTGATAGTTCGTGGATCCAAACACGAATTATGGCTTCTTCAAGTTCACGACGTGTCTTTCGTTTCTTTCTGGCAACTGCAGATTCCACACGATGCCAACAGTTCTCTTTAGGATTCAGATCCGAACTGTTTCCTGGCCGGCTAACAGTTGTAATGGACCGTTCTTCCAACCATTTTTTCACCTGTAACAAATGTAAACACGTTCCGGTCGAACCTGTAATGCAGAAATGAAGCTAAAGTAACTACAGAAGTGCCTACTTACACTTTTCGCCCGATGACAAGGAGCAGAGTCGTCCTGAAAGATGCAGTTACTTGGCAGGTTGAAATGGTCTCTAATGGTTCGCAGCAATTTTCTTTCCAATTTAGCCAGGTATCCATTAGCATTTACGGAACCTTTTATAAACTGCAGGTGATCTACTCCGCGATACGAAATGCACCCCCATATCCTTTGGGTGTTAGGGAATTTCACTGTAGACACCATACAGTCTGGATGGTATTCTTCTCCACGGCTACGGCGAATCGTTTGTCTCCCATCAGAGCCATGCAGGTTGAATTTCTTCTCATTCGAGAAAATAACTGACTTACACTGCTCGGGGGTCCATTTGACATGCTACTCGCACCAAATTAATCGGGCCTTTTTCATTTTTTTGTGTGAGGAGGGGTTTCTTCTTAGAACGACGGGCACAAGTCCATTTTTGAAGATGCGTCTTCTGATTGTTACTGCACTTATTACCACTCCTCTATGTTCTTCCCATTCTCTTTTCAGCTCAGACGAAGCTTTACGTTTTTAAGGCATAAGCGCTTCAAAACGAGGTCCTGTTTTGGCGTAGAAACTCGTTTGCGTCCGGTTTCTTTTTTTTCCTATCAGCAGAACCAGTATTCTTGAGTTTGGAAAGAAATCTACTCATTCGACTGATTACAAGACATATAAGCAAGATTATAAGCAATATGACGGGAAAAACATCCTTCCTAACTTAAAGCAGCAATAGCACTCTTTCTTCGTGGCGTCAACTGCACGTAACTCGTCATCCTGAAAGGAGCAAGGAATGACTGCAACTCTTGCAGAGCGTGCTCATATAGTGCAACAGCTGATGCAATAGTACGTCATCACCTACACTTGTGAATCTTATCTGATGCAATCTGTAAGAAATATTGCCATATACTTACGTTATTCGGACGATAATTACAATTTTAAGGGGTGATGCACTTTCTTTGAACACCTGTGTACAAGTTCACTATCCGATTTGCATGATGTGTGGGATTAAAATTCAAATTCCGGAATAACTCAAGCGGGAAATTACTCTCTCTGCCTGAAATGGCCTAAGCGTTTAGAAAATCTTCCAGTCATCGTCGGGACTCAAACCTAGGCTTCTCCAAAGCAGTGACTAGTGGCGAAACCACTATAGGTCATGGAGTAGTCGAGTAACAGTATTTCGTATTTGTGGGTCCGAGAAAACTATAGTTAAGGTAAGTGAACCCTTTTGAGCCGAGAGAACTAGTTAGACAGTAGCCCAAACTGAAACAGTAAACTCTCGCTTTAAAAGACCTCAATGTAACGTACTTCGAAAATAACGAACAGCGTCCACTGAACTAGGCTTTTCGTCTGTATGGGACCCTTTGAAGAAACCTTCCCAGTCTGATGGTATTTAGCATCAGCTAAACTATTTTCACAATAAAGCAAAATGCCAGGGAACTAGGATTTTCCTTTCCGCCAGTCTGCCGAAAGTCTCAGACAATGGCATGAGTCAGCTGAACTGCCAGAATTGATATTCGGAAGTTCTTCAGACTCAGAATAACCTTAGGAGAATAACCACTGAGTCTATATGACGCAGAAAATTTCGAACTCTTATATTCCACACGTGGTAAGTGCACAAAATCACAGTTTATATATCACGGTTTATTTTATTTTATTATCATTTTTTTATTTTATTTTATAGAACAGCACTTTTCATATCATTCCAGAAACTTCAACAACTATGTTTCTTTCTTAACGAACGTTTAGATTAGCGGATTGCCATTAAAGTGAGGTTCACTATACACGACCCTACCATTAATAACTGGACAACCCTCCTTTGATAGTTGTTCACATCCTACCCAAGCACGATGTTAGACAACTAGAATTATTCTCGTTGGCTTTTGAAGAAACAGTAATACGACTGTGAATGCGAAATGCTGAGATGGACGGAGTTAACAGACTTACAGCGCAGAATGAAACTACGGCGCCACATAAGCAACCGATCCGTACGTGACATTTCAACTGCACTGAAGACCTCTGGTCATCAATAATTGGTGATGAGATCTGAAAATGGAAGCAGGCTGGTGCTGAAATCGTCACGAAACGACCTGGAAAAACTTCCGGAACTGTGAATGTGACTCAGGAAGAATTCTGAAAAGAGTCGGCCGCTCGGAACACGTCAACGTTGTCGCAGCACACCATGCCCGCAGCGAGACGATTGCAACACATGTCAGGCACCAGTGCAGTGTGCGGGGAGCTGCATGATATGGGTTACCATGGTCGTGAAACCATCCACAAGCCTAAACACCCCGACTAATGCTAGACGCCATCAGCCCACCGTTATTGGACCGTAGACCAATAGAAAGTTGTGCAATTAGAGTGACGAGTTATGGTATGTGGTCTACCAGTCTGACGGGCGTGCCTGGGTAAGACGAATGCCCGAAGAAATCTACCTGCCGACTGCATTGTCCCAACAATGAAGTTTGGCAGAGGCAGCGTGATAGTCTGGGGCTATTTTTCATGGTGTGGCCTGGAACTATTTGTTGTTTTGTACAAAACGTCAATGCTGAGTTCTATCTAGATGTCCTGGACAATAATTCGTTACCTATGTTGTAACAGCACGTCGGGAAAGGCCCATACCTGCCTTTAGGGCAACGCTCCTTGTCATACTACTCCCGTTGTGATGAACTGATTTGAGGACGAGCATCAAAAAGTTGGACGCTTTGAAGACTTATGGCAGAAATAAAGACATTTACAAAAAAAAAAAAAAAAAAAGCTGATGGAGAGTGTTTCACTGTGACCAGACGCTGTCATAAAGACTAAAGATTTCAGCACACTTATTAGTTTTCCTATAAATAAAGGTTATCTGTAGATATGCAGGTGTCCGGATATTAATGGTAGGGTAGTGTATATTATATCATCTATTATACCCTTTCGCCCGAAGCAAATTCTTCGGTTGTTATATCCTTGTCTCGGCTCTACTACATAACCTTTTCATTGGTTATTGGTACGAACTAACAAAGTTGGTGCTTCGTCTCTTTAAAGAAAGGTTGTTGTCCATTTTATCCTGAGAAACACTAATAAGCAAGCTAGAAAGAGGAGGAGCAAGACCTGTATTTTAATGTATTTCCATTTACTATCCTTTATGTGGTCTCTTTTTTTAAAAAAAAAATATCTCATCGAGCTTCATTAAGGCTTGCTGCTTTAAAATACTATAGCAAGCTATCAACACCTCCTCTCGTGTGTCACAATGCCGCGTGCATTGTGACAACACACCTTTGCTATAAATCACTCGATGAGGTGTACCAGACAGGCGAAGAAAGACCTGCTTCGCGACTGACTAGATTTAATCAGTGCGGTCTGCCGTGCTATTTTTCATTGAGACCAGGTGTTAATCTTCCCAAAACATTTGTCTCGTGTGTGCACTTGGAACTGTGTCCTCTTCAGCACTACATGAAGTTCGAAAGGTGGGAAGAGAGGAGCCGTAATGGCTGTTTCAAGCGGCTGACTAAATTGTGTCCCTTCAACCATCCTGACTAGATGACATCTAGTCGAGAATTTTAATAAAATAAATATTGGCCAATTTCACCTTACAGATTTCCAATTCAATTCCTACGAAGGCTGTTAATGTATTTTTATTGATCAGTTATCGATTATAGTTGGATGATTAGCGTTCCTTCTTGATATAAAGCGTGGCGCACATTCGATGACACTGATAGCTATCACACAACGTAAAAGACGAGTTTGGAAGCAATGTCCGATTACTTTAGTGACATGCCAGATCGCCCCACACGATAATATTTCAATTTTAAGACACTCTTATCTAAGAAATCGCTTTTTCTGCTTCCAGAACCGGAAGTGAGCACGAGTTCCCTTGGCAACACCGAAGCGCCCAAGTTTCGTCCGATTTGTCTTATCACGTTGGCCAGAGTGAAAGGGAAATCTATCTCTTTTTTTTTCTGCAATACGTTAATCTTCGCCAGTTGTGCGACTAGATAGCGTGCTTCTGTCCCACCCCAATATGCCTGCAAGTGACATAAAATATAGCTGCCGAACAGCGCAAGGTAAATTCATTGGCTGAAATCCGTAACGAGAATCCCATATCAAAGCAATTTTACTTTTGATAGATGCAGTCCGCAAACTTCGTGCAACTAAAATAAATCTCTTCAGAGGGGTAGGAGGGGGACAGTCGACCTGGAACTTTATTCGAAGAACGCTTATGGGACTTCAGTTTTATTGTAGCAACGTAACGGCATTACTTCTTCAGCATTCTGTTCGTAGCGAAGATAAGCTTCTGATGACTGAGAGACCACAATGTAATTAAAGAAGAAATTGTAATCTCCTTACAGTTGTAATCAATTTAAATTGTAATAAAGCAGACCGAAAAAAAGGATTGTTTACATCTAGTGTTCACATCTTTGCTTATGATTAGCTAGTAAAAAAGCAGGACTCAAGAGAAACAATTAAAAGAAAAAATAATCCACGGTCTTCCACAGGAAAACTTAATCTCGATCTGAGAGGATTAAATAATAATTAGATACTTTTTTTTTTCAACAAACGCTAATAATACAGCGTGATATTAATAATTAAAATGAGAACATTTGTTCCATATATCGCGAAATATTTTTCTTTTAATTAATCAAAAAGTAACAGTTAATTCTCACTGGGTAATAAATTTTCAAAGAATTAAATTTGCAGAAAAACAGGGAGACTAATCAACATATTCTTTTAAACTTCCATTTATATACAGGATAGTTACAAAGTCTGGAATAACTTAAACAATTCACATCTCTCCTAATAAAGATGCGAAGAGACGTCTAGAAACAAATTACTTTTTTTTATTATTTTTACAGTACAATACAATTTATTTTCACCTAATAATCACCAGGAATATTTGGCATATGCACTGCAAGTGCCAAAATATTCACTAAGAGCACTAGAAATTCACCAAGTAAATGCTCTTATTACCAGTGTAATGCTATCATTAGGGCGTACATCTTATCTTGTCATTGCGTGTATTCTGTGATCGGTTTGTCATTTTGTGGAATGAAAAATATAAATTGCCAGGAGAGAAACATGCGGCACTCGCATTGACCGACTCACTCGTACAGTTGTTTTAAAGAAAAAAAAAAAAAAAAAAAAAAAAAAAAACATAAAAGCAGGGGCAACCGATGATTTCAAATGGTAGTTCCATAATAACATACATATACTTGTTTCCATTAGAATATTGCTTTTCCACAATATTTAAATTAAGCAAAGGTCAGTCTAATAGTTTAATTCCAAGTTTGACATCGTGTGACAACGATTCCTCCCAATCAATTCGAGGGTTTAGTGTTAAAAAACTGCAAAAATTGCATTTTTGTTTTGAGACAACTTTAGTTTTACTTTATACAAATAACAATGCATATCATGTCATAGACATTTGTATTTCTCTAGTAGTTTACAAGTTAGTCTGGGCTATAAGCACATTTATGGTAAACCAAGAAAATGTCAAAAAACGGTTCCTAAAAAATGATTAGTTAACTTTGTTTGACACTAAACCCTCGAATTGCTTTGACACAATCTAGTCACCACTGGTAATTAGAAGAGCTCTAAATCGCACAAGTGGGTTATTTCCTATATGTAAGACATGATCGCCAGTTTTAAAGTGGTATGTCGCTTCGTTCTGTTTACTTAAGAGAACGACTACATTATGTAACATTTAAAACATCGGTTAAACAAATTAAACAATTCAATAATTAAAAAATATAAATATAAACCAATCATATAAAAAACTACATGCTTACTACAAGCAACTGCAGGGAGATCAATGAGGAGGAGCAGCTTTTCCTGGCCCGAACATCGTGTAAGCGTTATTTTAACGGTTGTATGCTTATCGGCTGGCCTTCACAAGTTGTACCATATCTTTAGTATATAAGGCAGTGGTTTCCATACTGTGTGTACCGGCACTATGGTGTGCTGCGAAATTAAGAAAAATGTCACCAATCACTTCAATAGCATTTTTCTCAATTTGATTTCCACTCCTCCTCCTTCAGGTGTACTGCGAATACAGCATCTTTAAGTTTCAAGTGTGACTCAAATGATAAAAGTTCGGGAAACACTGCTATAAAAGCTAAAATTAATTTTCTCGTTATCTGCAAAATTTAGTTAGGCACATCCTACTATACTGTAAATGGATATAAGTCCTACAACTGTGTAACATGGCGTTTGAAATCATATGTAGCGTAAAAGAGCAACTGAGGTTTGGTTGCTGAACATCTTATCGTGTGTCTGCCGTACCACTGATAATAAACTGTATCATTAATCATTTCCGTATGCTCACAGATGCGAATGGATGAATGGAAGTGTGCTCATTATCCATAAGCCAGCACACACGTGTGTACACAGACCTGGTTCACCCAAGTAATTATTACATGAACTCTATGCAAGATGAACATGGAAATGATATTTTGTTTTATAATAGATACTGAACAGGTATAATATGAATAAATTAAAAGTACTTATTATCTTTGAGCCACAAGGCGAAGGATAAAAGCGCTTTCCTAAAGCCATTGTTCTAAAAATAGTCCACACCTTCAGGTGGTCATTGTCCTTAGTTTCTCTAAGCTACATCCTGGTGAGGATGTAGCTTAGAGAAACTAAGGGCAGTTCGAAAGGAGAGGGTACTATTTTTAATAAATTTAAACGTGGTTTTTTTTCTTTTTTTTTTTTTTCCTTTTTCATTACTACTATCGAGTCGTTGTTTAACACGCATGTCCACGCACTTGATCGCACTGATGTAGAAATTCATGAGCCAATAACTGTCATTGGGTTTATTTGCTGAACGAGCATTGTTTAAGATTGAAACTGTGGCCCTTTTTTGTGTACATATCTGAAACCCCCCCCCCCGGTCCACGAGGTACTTCTCTCTGACCTGCCGTGTTTCCTGGACCCTCTTAACAACCAATGCTGACTGCAACCAAAGGACATGACAAATAAAAGAGAAGTAGGATCGGTCAACACAGGAGATGGTTTGTTTAGCGTGTTTAGTGCTAGGTAAGCAAATATTTCGAGATTCAAACAAGAAATCTTGGAAAGTAGAATATAACTCCTATCTTGTTGTGGGGATGAGAGAGAAGGATACAAACACACGCACAGGGTTCAGAACTTGAGTACCATTCAGTTCTTTCAACCATCTTAACAGATAATAGTGATTCTCTCGGATTTAGGTATTCTTCCACAGAAGTAGGGCGTTGACAGATAGATAACGTTTCGCATACACCTTTCATTCAGTCACTAGAGTTCCAAAAATCGAGTTAAGACTAAAGAAAGTGAAGCGGTTAACACTCACCTCGGTGTACGGCTGTATCGTAGTATAAACAGAACTTTCTGAATATTTAAAAAAATTGCAATTTTCTTCGGACAGTTTTCGCCACTCAACTTCCTGCCTGCTTATTAAAAAAACAAAAAAAAAAAAAAAAAAAACATTTTTCTAGCATAAAAATCCGCAACTATTTTCGTTCACTTTCGCCAGATTGTTCAAAATAATTTCTGTAAAAACGTGAAAATTAGTGATTCACCCACTCCCCTCGAAAGGCTCTCATTTTTAACTAATTAACACTATACTGTATATAAGCTGGAACACGTTGAGATTACTGTCAATATTTAAGATGGGTCGCAGAATGCTGTAGGGCAGAAGGTTGTGATTAATGGATACTCTTCATATTGGTATAACATCTGAAATGCGGTTACATAAGGATTAGTTCTTGAACCACTTGTTTCTGATTTTCGTTGAAAACAGAGGGAGTGGCGTCAATATTTGTAGATGATGTGAAGATTGTGAAAGTATCTAATGATCAGCGCCAAGCTTCGCTACTTCAGAATGACTTGAACAGGTTTCGAGAATGGTCAGAAAAGTAATACATGTATCTATGTTTTAATGTTGCTAAACAGAATGTCTAACACTTGGGGAACAGCAACCCCAAAATAACCTATACACTTGGCGGAACTGAATTAGAAACAATAGAGGAAGAAAGGAATCTGGCGGATACTAAGTTCTCTGAACAGTGTGAACAGGCGGGGAAAGCCCATGGTGTGCTATCGGATTTATCGAACAATAACCCGTAGAAATAGGAGGTCATAATCCCACTATATACGGAAATTGTAATACCGCATTTGGAATAATATGGAGAAGGAATAGGAATTCCTCATCTGAAAAAAAAAACACTGAGCTTCTTGAAAGAGTTCCAAAGATAGGCAACTTGCGTGGTGACATCGGCAAAAGGGCGACCGTACGAGGAAAGATTATGTATCGATTATGCTGGATACAGAACTTGGCAACCAGAAAGAGAAAAAAAGAAACCTTATAGGACACCTGATTGAGGTTCACATGACTCTGAGAGGGGTAAGTAAAATGAATGAATGTGCAGTTTTCACTGTTATAAAGAATTACAGAACTAAGGGTCATAAATTCAAATTACAAGGGAGGAAGTTTAGACTGGATTGTAGGAAGTTTTCTTTTAGCCAGCGAGTCGTTGATTGCTGGAACAAGTTGCCACCGCAAGTAGTTCAAGCTGACAATTTGAAGAAATTTCAAGGTCAAGCGCATAATTTGTATTTTCCTATCTACATTTTACTTTTTTTTTTTTTTTTTTTTTGTCGGTGCAGCAAGTCTAGGGCTTCCTTACTATATAATTGTATCAATTCATTTGAGTACTCTGTACATAGATTGTAAATATTATGACAATATTTATTTATTCATTATTATCATGTAACCCGTTTCTTCTAGCTGGATAGCTGTAAAGGGACATTTCTTTGGAAATAAAGATATTAATAATAATACAAGTAATACCAATACTTAATTACATACTAATTCTGTTTTTGCTAGAGCTGACTCAACACGAAATTCGGAGAGTAAATGCTACAGTACAAAATCGAATAAAAATTATTCGTTTTAACTCGAATTTAAATACATTATATAAACAAAGAAATAAGAGCCTGTAAAATGCAGATCCGCTGCCACCATGCTGCTTATATTTACTGAAGGACGTCCCCCGGAAACTTATTTTATTCTTGTTTCAAACACTGGATCATACGAACCTACGTTCTTAATACGGCAAATCTTCCCACTGACTGCATCAGCTACGGATTTAGTCTTTATGTCATTATAAATTATTGTCATAATTAAAGTTAAAAAAAAAAGAAGCAAGTGGTGCTGCAATTGTATTTTTTACAGTTTTGTCTCAAGCTCCACTAGTTTCTTAAAGACAAAACATTGACTAACAAATCCAGTGTTCTCATTGTAAACGCAGTTAACCGTTGAAATCATACCGTTCAGAGAAATGGACTTTTAAAAAAATTGTCTCTTATTGAAAAACTGTCTGCATACTCCCAAAGAAAAATTACTGTCCATGGAACTCGTAGAAGTGTTGCAATCGATTTGAACCCAACACCAAAAAAGCACAAGCAAAGAAGAATACAAACGCAAGCGACCTTTGGAAGAAAACTGTTAACCTTAAGCGACAACTGAACTGTAACTAGCAGTTTTTGCTTTCGAAGGGGAGGGGGAGGAACCTTAACTGGCGTATGTGTGAGCAAGATTCCTTCTAGTGAAGAAGACACACACATAAACATGAGGGGAGGCTTGTGACACCTGTCGAGGTCTGAGACCTATAATACAGGAGACTGTACTTGCATCTGTATTAGCCTTTTGCATCCAAATATCAAACCCCTAACAGCTAAGCTGGACTTTACAGCGTTGCACCTCCCCCCGCCTTCATCGACCACCCAGAACGGAACGGAGATATTTTTGTTTCCCGTCTGTCACGCGACCGTGCAGACTGTCTAAGTGAGAGAAACACGCACATCAAACTATTTTTACCTGGAGCATTAGTGCGTACATCTATCCGTACCTAGCGACGGCGATATTTTAACCCTTGTATGCCTGTCGACTGGTCTGTTTGCTCTCTACATATTTAGCACTTTTTTTTTGTTTCTCTCCCCCCCATGTGTGATATTCCAAAGCAGGCTCGTTAAAATAAGAGCAGTTGCATTTAGTTGATGACATGTATTTCCGCAGCACGGGGAGGGGATAGGTGGGGGCGAACCCCTTCAAGATTTCAACCAATGATCAAGAACTCGTTTCTACTGCACTGAAAGTACACGCACCACGAATAGATGTTTCACAGCCCATAACAAAATCTACGCCACCTACACGGTCTATTACCTGCGTAATAAACAGGTATCTATTTAATGTTTTCTAAAGGAATGAATACATAAAACAGAGAGACCACAACAGGTAAATATCTTAATCAACAAATATGCATATAATGAGGAAATTATCCTAACTCTCCAACAGTCACTTTTTTGCAGTTTAGAGGTATAGATTTAAATATATAATTGATCCCTCAAGAAAGTTTAATTTTTTGAATTAGCCAAGCAACGAGATAAAATGACGCAGTAAACAAAATCATTTGTGGCTGTAAGATGATTGTTGATGTTGATGGAAAGCGAAAAGAATCATGCAAAATAACAACAGTGATATTCAAAATGGAATACACAATATGCCAGACCCTGTCCCATATTGTTTTCTAAAGTGACGACGGTTTAGAAAACAATATGGGACATTGCGTTTAGCTGAGAAGTGGAACTTACTGAGTTCCACTCTTCCCTGCTAAACGCAAGCACCCACGGGTATACTGGGCACAGGAACACAGAAACTGGACATATGAGGAGCAGAAAAAAGGTCGCTTGGTCCAATGATTCTCAGTTCCATGCTACAGCAGGAAGAGGTTATGAGACGGCAGCATGAATCAATGGAACTTAGCTGTCTTGTGAATGTCGTCACGACTTTCACAAGACAGCTAAGGGTGGTTCATATCAGCAATAAAATGATGAGAAGTTTCTGTTTGAATCTGTTTCCAAGGTTTTGCTATGATTTTGTTCTTGTGAAACTTTTCTCAACAGGCATTCATTTATGGAACGTGGGCGAGCATCATGCAAGCCAGGAATCGGTCGAAGAATCTGAGATGGCGAAAGCTAGACTGGAGCTGAGAGATTATTCGGACAACGGGGTGGAATGTGCCAGCAGCAAGCACCCAGAAACATGGGGCTGAAATTTGATCTATAGTCATCTTGACGTCGCAGGTTAAAATTTGTTTATTTATTTATACATCACTTTCGCACAGAATTTTCACCCCAGGACAGCAATTTTGCTAGAAAGGTGTTCATTCTCTAACAGTTTTTCGGTTAAGCAATATTTCACTTATATAATAACGAAAATGACAAAAAAATATATATATATTATCAATACATACACTGGTGTTCAAAGAAATTGCATCATCCCTTAAAATTGTAATTTTTGTCCGAACAACGTAAGTATATGGCAATATTTCTTACAGATTGCATCAGATAAGATTGACACGCGTAGGTAATGACGTAATATTGCATCAGCTGTTACTTTCAACTATATAAGCACGCTCTGCAAGAGTTGCAGTCATTCCTTGCTCGTGTCAGGATGGCGAGTTACGTGCAGTTGACGCCACGAAGAAAGAGTGCTATTGTTGCTTTACGTGAGGAAGGATGTTCTTACCGCCATATTGCTTATAGAAAGAGAGAGAGAGAGAGAGAGAGAGAGAGAGAGAGAGAGAGAGAGAGAGAGAGAGAGAGAGAATCTTTATTGCAACATTTGATTGTAATGTTACAAGGTTAAGAATTGCAACTTTCCATTCACGGGCAAAAGGCCAGGGGTTTACAGATAAGAGGTGTTACAAAAACATTTAATACCATAAGACATTCAAGAACAAAAACAAGATGACATTAAATGATAAAACGAAATGACAAATACAGTATATATACAATTTACAGTAGTGGCTGTTGTCCTCATAGTTCATGGGAGAGAGCAGCAAGAGCACTGTCAGATTCGTTTCCCGTTATGCTCATTAATTAATTCACAGGGGTCTCCAACCGGGGCAGTTTCACTTCCGTCTAGACGATTGCGATGGGTTGCAAAGCTTTGTCAAGAGATGATGGCACCACGTCCGATTTGGTCGCCATTCCCTGTATTAGTTAAGGGGTTTGGCGATTGTCAAATGCAGCTGATAGTTCGCGGTCCATGGAGGATGTTGGGCTGAGTATCCCACGTCTATATCGTCGGTTGACGGTAAATTTGTTAAGGTCGGCGTCGATGTCCTGGATTCGCCCGAGCATCTGGTATGGTAGGAAACAATCTGATAGATGGAGGCGTGAATGAAGAGGGCAAATAGTTGAGGTGGCTCTGAGCTGGGCAGGTGGAATCATCCAGCCACAGATATCCCAGAATGAAGGAGATGTGATCAGACCGGTCAACATCTCTACTGTGATTATCAGTCTTTTTCATCAATGAGAGAGGGCAGCCTGGGAATTCCCAGGGCCTGGGCCATTTCAGTTGTATAAACAAGGGGTGGTAACCTGTGCTTGTAGGTTACCCATTTGAGGAGCCAATATTCTGCTGTCCAGATGGGTTTTCCGATTGTAGGTGCTGCTGACGCCCAGATTTCAGCTGCAAAGAGTAGTGGGGAGTATATAATGGTCCTGGCATATTCTGTTGCTGTAACCCTGTCTGAGATGTAAGGCAAGTTTTGTTTCGCTCTCCATTTGAAGTGCGCCGGCCGCCTCTGTAGCCAGGTGGGAAGGAGCAGCAGTGCGTAGCACACGCTTCTTGATTAGACCGGGGTTCGATCCCGTCACCACCAAATACGGAGGATGCGGAAAGGTCAGGGAATAACCACCGCATAATCTCGGAGCAATATGGCCTTAGTTGCTAATGCTCCTAAAAACCAAATAACAAACAAACAGGTGCGCCGCACGAATGATGAGTTTGTCAATGTGCTGGTTGAATCTGAGTTTTGTGTTAAAGACAACCCGCAAATCTAGATGATATGGAACAGTCAGGATGGAAACTCCACTGATGTTGGGTGAGATGGTTGTTGTTTCTTTCTTCACGGAGTAGAGCATGCACTTAGACTTCGCTGGGTTAATGTTAAGGCCAAATTGTTTCAGGTAGCCCACTAGTGCGAGGAGGACAGTGTTAATTTCCTCTGTGATCCTAGAGGGGTGTGTGTTTGCTTGGATGGTGGCACAATATTTTTAAATCATCCGCGTAAGACAATACATCTGGTCAATGGCTTATGAAAGGGGAGATAAGAGAACACCAGAGAGGACTCCCCTTGTGGTACTCCTGTAGATATTTGCTTCATATAGGGGGGGGGGTTGAATGATGGAGTATGATAATACAGTTGAGAAGGAATGAAGAGAGGAAGTGCAATGCATCCCCGCCTAAAGAGTAGTGGTCTTCAAGCAGTTTTAGGAGGGCAGGTACCTGAACGGCATAAAAAGCTGCTTCGATGTCGAGGAGTTCTTTTTTCTCATGCTGTGGGTGGTGGCAAGGAGATTGGTAATGGTGGACCTATTTGGTAATGAAGAATGTATTTATGGTGGGGCATCTGGAAGTATGTGAGTTATTAGAGTTGAAAGGAGGGCTCTTTCTAATAGTTTCAGGAGACATGAGGAATTGGAGATGGGCCTGAAGTGCTTTTCCAATGACGGCGTTCTTATTTTTGGGTGTAGTCTTACCAGATATACATTCCATTGAGGAGGGGGGGGGAGATGCGGCTGGTCAGCACTGCCGTCATTCAGTCCCTTGCATTCAGTCCCTTATTAACATTGAAGATGTTAACAAGGGACTGAATGATATATGGTCCCAAGCATCTCAACATGAACTGCGGTATTCAATCAGCACCAACAGCTGTAGAGGACGTGGTTGAATTCAAGGCTGTCAAGATTTGGTTCTTTGATATGGTGGGAACTGTCAGAGAGTTCTGTTTGTCATGATTAAATATGTGATCGAGGTTATTGCTGGATCCCGCGACGTCTTCAAATCTGGTTATGAAGTCAATCCACCTCTTCGGGTCGAGTTGCTCTGGGAAACTGGTGGTTTGTTCAGTGTCAATGGTGGATTATGTTTTTAGGTAGTCTTTCCAGAGGCCATACAGGGAGGCAACTCGGGTTGGAAGGTAGCAGGTGAGCGTGTACTGAAGCATCTACCATTTTGATGGACTGATCGCTACTGTGGCTATAGGCGAGTCAGCTGTCTTTGTTTCTGGAGGCCCTTGCATTTCCCAGCGTATCATTATGGTCTGATGCTCTCCTGTAAAAGCCGACCGGGCTAGCCGGGTGGGTAAAGTACCTGTCTGGCAACCCAAAGGTCGCGGGTTCGAATCCCGCCTCGGGCTTGGATCAAAGTACTGCAAAAACCTTCGGAGGTGCATCACGGCCACAGAAGCCGATGCGCCAACAACTACCAAAAAAAAAAAAAAAATCTCTTGTAAAAGGGGCGTATGATTGGTTCTTACTGGCCATATAGATAGACTTTTGACGTTGTGATACCGTTTGGAGTCGCATTCGAGTTTGAAGGAGGCATAGCTAAGGTGCTTGGCTGGGAGTTGTTCCACAGCGACATCAAATTTGCCTCTCATCTCTCAAGGCTGTCGCGATTTGATCAGCTGCGGTCTGAGGAGAACGTCGACAGACGTATATGCTGCTTTTCGCCTTTCCCGCAGTGCTTACTGCTTGGATCTGTGAGGTGGTGGATGTTCCTATAGCATAAGATCGGCTTGCTCTTCGTCTGGGAGGGGTACTCTGTTTTCGCTGCTTCTTTTCTGCCGAATGCATTCCAGTTTTCGACTGTGTCGCCACAATCTGGGCCCAGATCGTAGGCTGGTTTTGCAAGGGTGATCTGTTGATTGGCACATTGAGGGTGTCGCCACATTTCTTGAACTGAGGCCGTACGAGTTGGGCAGGTGGTATATTCCGTTTGGGCTGGTCAATGGATGAGTTGTGGGGCGGCTGTAATTGTGTGGCATCTTTCTGAGCTGCGTGAATTTGCTGCATGCTTGGTGTTTTGGCTAGATTAGATTGACTAGACTTAAGCTGAGTGTCGTGTAATCAGTAGAGTGAGTAGATTTCTTTCCAAACTCAAGCGTACTGGTTCTGCTGATAGCAAAAAACGAACTGGACGCAAACGAGTCTCTACGCCAAAACAGGACCGCGTTTTGAAGTGCTTATGCCTTAAAAACAGTAAAGATTCTTCGTCAGAGCCTAAAAGAGAATGGGAAGAACATATAGGAGTGGTAGCAAGTGCAGCAACAGTCAGAAGATGCCTCTTCAAAAATGGACTTATAGCTCGTCATCCTAAGAAGAAGCCCCTCCTCACACAAAAAATGAAAAAGGCACAATTAATTTGGTGTAAGGAGCATGTCAAATGGACCCCCGAGCAATGGAACTCAGTTATTTTCTCGAATGAGAAGAAATTCAACCTTCATTGCTCTGAGGGGAAACAAACGATTCGCCGTTGACGTGGTAAGAATACCATCCAGACTGTACGGTGTCTACAGTGAAATTCCCTACCACCCAAAGGATATGAGGGTGCATTTCGTATCGCGGAGTAGGTCACCTGCAGTTTATAAAAGGTTCCATAAATGCCAAAAGATACCTGGCTATATTGGAAGGCAAATTGCTGCCAACCATTAGAGACCATTTCAACCTGCCAAGTAACTGTATCTTTCAGGACGTCTCTGCTCCTTGTCATCAGGCGAAAAGTGTAAGTAGGCACTTCTGTAGTTACTTTAGCTTCATTTCTGCATTAGAGGTTCGACAGGAACGTGTTTACATTTGTTACAGGTGAAAAAATGGTTAGAAGAACGGTCCATTACAACTGTTAGCTGGTCAGGAAACAGCCCGGACCTGAATCCTATAGAAAACTGTTGGCATCTTGTGGAATCTGCAGTTGCCAGAAAGAAACCAAAGACCCTTCGTGAACTTCAGGAAGCCATAATTCGTGTTTGGAACCACGAACTATCAGTTGATTATCTTCAGAAATTGATCTTGTCAATGCCTCGACGGTGTGCTGCTGTCTTCAGGGCCAGAGGCGGTTCAACTAAATATTAGTTTGCACATGGTGGACTTTTCATTTTGTTTTCCATTTAAAATGATAAACTGAAGCAAATTGAAGGCTTCTGATAACATTTCAGCTATAATTGTCATGTTTACCAAAACTGTTGTATAAAGGTTGCAAATGCTCATTTTGGAATATTTTGAGGGCACCTCTCAAATATTACTTAGCTTTGCTTTAACTATTAATAAATATCTTTTGTTTATATTTCTATTTGTGACGCTAGTCATTAATGCAGCATACCATCATCGCGAAAAAGGGCAAGAAATGTGAAATTCCTAGGTGATGCACTTTCTTTGAACACAAGTGTATGGTCATTTAGATGATCTGGTGACAATGACAGAAAGTTTATTCAATCTAAAGTTAGCTATTAAGTTAGTTATTAAGGACAGATTCGCTGAAAATGATCAACGAAAATGATCAATTGTTATTCTGTAGACGCCACGCATTGATTATCAATAGAGTTGGATAAATTGATATACTTCCTGCAGCTTTGAGATGGGGAGGGGGACGCTGAATCTCATTTCAATCCCCCATTTATTTGGTATACTGGAAGATGTTTTCTTGTAATGGAGCACAGAAACCAGTATTTGGTGACGGAAATCCTGTACGGATGAGTTTGCTTCCGAAGCTCAACTTCCCGTAGAGAAGACAACTGGAAGCTGGGGTAGACGGTGGTAAGTGAAGATGTCGATTGACGATTATTCGGATAATTAATTTGTCCGGATAAGGCTAAAGTCACAGCTTTCTGCAATCTGGACTTCCTGAAATCCTGGAAAACAATTTCATGAAGTCCTGATCGTGGAAGTCCGGCGCCATCGCTCGAAGTTACATTGGTAGCAGTGTAAGCTATGTTCGTTGTTACTGAGAAGTCAAGGTTCGCTGTTATCAATGGCGGGACGATATTCACTAGTCCCCACGTAGTAATGGTCTTGAGCCAGCTTATCAGTTTTCTCTGTTCTCGGTTCGCATTGTTTGAAAGACTACTAAATTCGTTTAACCGCCCTATTTAAATTTTTAAAAGCTTTAAAAAGAAAGGGAATGAAAATATAAATGTACTTATATTTGAATTTCAGAATCAAAAAATGAAATTATTTTCATGTCGAGAGATACACTCAATAAACTCGCTTCCAGTACAGGTGTGATAAAAGGTTTGATTATTCAAGCGATGAGAAACTGCACTGAAATCTTGAGCAATATGACCCCGACCAAAGAGATTTTTTTGGTTCTTTCCAATACTGTATATGGAATCGATCAGTTTGGAAGAAACTTTTAAAACTGACAAAACCGTTGAAAGTGTTGGTTATCAAACTCCGTAGGTTGGACAAATTAGTACCATTAATACATCTCTTCAATTTCTTTGAATGTCGCTTTTATTAAATTACTAGAAGTACATGTTTCACAGACATATTCTGCAACATAAAGGACGATGCGACGGGATACATTTTCATTTGGTAAAAAGTATGAATAACATCCTACAATATGAAACCTGATTTAATATCGCCCTATTTATTAAATTTTTAAAAGCTTTAAAAAGAAAGGGAATGAAAATATAAATGTACCTATATTTGAATTTCAGAATAAAAAAATGAAATTATTTTAAAGCGCCCGAGATTGTTGCTCTTCTCCGCATTATCGTGTTTTTGTCTGGGGAACTGTGCGTCCAGTGTGGTCGATTCGTATGTTGTTTAATAGGAAAAGCCCGGAATAACTCGAAGGGGAGGGGACCTTACTCCCAGAGATCGGCTATCTACAGCCTAGACTGAAGAGGACTTTAAAAATCGTTCCAGTCAGCTGTGGGAATCGAACTTACACTTTCAAAGGAGCGGGCCGATTAAATTTCCAAGGAGGACTAACAGGGAATGTATTGTTTCCAGGAACAAAATTCCTCAATATGGTAACATTTTATGGCACAGTCGGTTATAAATTAGTTTGTTTAACCGCAAGGACTGTGAAAATAACTAACTAAATGTTTAAAAAACGGCACATCACCGACCTTATTAAGAGGATAAAAACTCCAATCAACTGGAATTTAAATCTGATTTAATGTTAAAATACTGAAAAAAAATAGGTATTTAGAGAACCTACGGGGCAAAGAGCAGTAGAAAAATAAAAATACTAATAGATAAAAAACTTTTTGAGAAACAACGAAGAATATTATGTGGAAGATTAGAAACTGGTTTAGGGAAAATGTCTGTTATGGAGAGTGATACTTTGTGGAGAAGAGATACAGACATTGAGAATGGAGCATATTAGAAGACTGCAAAGTTTTTAGATGCGGTATACTGGAGGACGGAAAAGATAAATGGGTCGATAAAGCGAGAAATGAGGAGGTTTTGCGAAGGGTAGCGTAACAAGAGATGTTTCAATGAAATAATCAGAAAGCAAAAGAGAAATTGGATTGGACAAGTGTTGGGAGGTGAGGCATTGATGAAGGATATGATGCAAGGAAAAGTTGAGGGGAAGCAGCCCAGGGGGAGATTGAGGAAAACTATGACATGAATTGAGAGGTGATGGTGGAAATAATGAAATGAATATGAGGACTGAGGATATGGAGAAGTGTTGGTGGTTGAGTTGTGTAGACGGACCTGCCATGATGATGATCATCATGAACACAACAAGTACAACTTTAATTAAAAAAAATAATAATAATACTGTCAGAAACACACTCATTCAGCTTATCATTGAATAGCTCTTTAAATTACGCACTATTAATAGCAGAAATCTTTTTTACAAATACTTTTTTTTTAACTTGGACAGAGTTTTTAGAAAATTTACACTGAGCCCAAAAAAAACTGCAAATATATTGCATCTCCTAAAAACGAAACAAATAAAAAATAAATCCATACTACTTATAATGTTATGGGTTTTTAAGTAACATTTATCTACAATGTGGCATGTTTACAATATTAATAATTAGGATCACGGAATACAGGATTAAGTACTTCCAGAAGAATGACTTTAACATACAAGTTTCGCAAAAATTTAGCATCACTTTGCGAAATGAGAAGTCAGTTGCTGGCCACATGTCGTGTATAATGATGCAAGTCTCTTCTAAACGTGGCAAGGTTCACAAAAAAGATGTCAAATCTTGAATCACTGGCTTCAGTTATTAAACAATTGATTATAGAATATTTTATATTTTAGTAAACTTAAATTGAAATGTAAGAATTAAAAATATTTATAATCAGCCCAGCTATTCCAGTTATATGGTGCGTGGTGTTTCATTGGTTTCTATGTAAAATAATGATTATTCATTTTAGTAGTTTAAGTTACAATGATCAATAACATTCTGCAAAAGTCCAGCACATCTTAGAAATATCCACCCGTCTAATATCATAAAAGCTTTATCATACGACAGAACGTTTATATTATACAAATAAATTGGTGTAACACTGTACACAGAGTTATTTTTTTCCAAAAATAATGTGTGACAATTCATGCTCGTGATGTAGTGTGAGTTATGCGGCATAAGTGTGCATTGACTGATGACATATGTGACTCGTACCCTTAACGGCCATTTCAAACAGTTAAATCTTCTAACATACTTACATTTCTCGCTAACTTTATCATTCATAATTTAAATAAATGCGGGAACAAATCAAAGACTAACGAGACTAAATCCATGAGAACAAAGGTATTTAATTTAGAGATGGGAGGCTAATTCCCCTTTAGTGCAGCCCCTTCTTCAGCATGCACACATTCAACACATTCCACAATTTCTGTCATTACAGGGAAGCCCTTCCAAACTCACTTCAGCAGTTGTAGAATGAACTTGCCTGCGACAATGCACCTCCTATCTAAATCTTCAATAAAAAAGGCTGACATATTCCATAAGAAATGCATATCTCAATTGACCATTTCACGAATAGTCATCTTCTCTCATATCACACTGAATTATTCATTTTAGTTTTTAAACTGGTTTAAATGCATCCTTAACATTCATTTTTTTCCGACAGAGCCAATAAAAAATTCGTGAATGGCTCACTGTTTCGTCTCCAAATGCTACTTGAATCAAGTGATTAAGTTAGGACAGTTGTCTTCCCGACTTTTACACAAAATTTAACGCACATGCAATGCATCATAAAAACACTAAGACGTGAAAAGCTGAGTAAGAAACGACTTAAGCACTGTAAATGCTGTAGACACGCGTGGATATGAGAATTACGTCAGAAGTCTCTTAAAATAGCGTCTCTGTGCGATGTGAGTTTTCGGAAATATGCATTAATTCGGATACTTTTTTCCCCTATGTCACGATTTACCTTGCTTACTAGCTCTGTGTTTTTTCCATATATGGCATTTTACTAATACTATTTCATTCTACGAAGCAGATGATAGCATTGCCCTACGTGTTTGCTGTATTATTCTTCTTACACAGACTGGTGGAACATTTTTCCTTTTCGCTGTTCGATTCTAAAACATCGCTGAAATAAATACCCGCTGCAGTTATAAAGTTCTACTGGCTCTATATGGTCATCCCCAAGTATAGAAGATGCCCTCAACGGGTTTACAAACACCAGCCACAGGATCTAGTCCAGTAGATGGCACGCAAATACAGGAATGACAAATATGTAAACTCTCTGTGGTCGCATATGGCTGACCTAGCGTATAAACAACACATGTATTCCTTTATCGCCATCCATTCTTGAAATATCTGCCTGGAGGGGGGAGGGCGATTTCAATTTGCATACTGGAATCCCTCTCCTGTTTGATGTGCAGTTGCTTGGCAGTTAGACCTTCCTAGCTCAAGATGGGATAGATACGGTCAGTTTGTGCGGACTGTAGCATATCCTCTGCCTCTTTATGCAGAGCAGCTACCAACTACCAGACACTTTCACGCATAAAGAGACGCAGGATTTATTGAGGCCACCTCTAACTCTGAGCCCGTAAAGCTCTCACTGCTAAACAACTCGTAGACACATTTTGCAGCTTTGACACGGTAGGATGACTTAACACTACGGCTGCTGCTGCTTCTCAACCAGACAGGACTTTTACACTGACAGTGACAAGATATTTACAGAAATAGCTGTCAGAGTTTGCAAAGCTCTCTCTATTTAATTTAGAATACAGTAATAATCAAAGACAATAAAAACTGAGGAGACGTTGTTTCTGAGAAATGGCCATTTTTTTTTAACTCGTTAAATGGTGAAACTACAAGCAAAAAAAAAAAAAAAAAGATAAAACAAAAAATTACCTAAAAACTCCTGATAAAATAACTAATACCGCTTAATTATATATATATATATAGATATAACGGACTGACTTTGGTATGGTGTGTATACAGGCAGTAGTCAAATATTTTAGTTATCGAAATTTTGAAAAATTTCGAAAATCCGCCGACTTAAGGGGGGGCATATTCCCCCTCTGCCCGGCTCTGAATACGCCCCTGGGTCTATCCAAGATAGGCATGGGCATAAAGATCTGTTATGGCGCGATATTAAGAACCACTCTTTACTTTTAAAATCAATTATCTTTGCTTTTTATTTTAAAAGTTTACGTTGTGACATTTTATTACGATGCATAGCAAAGTGTAAAGAAAGCAATAAACGGATACAGTATAGTACTCCCTCACATAGGAGGGCATGGAATTTTAACAGCTAAAGGCATAGGTAACAAAGTGGCATCGTTCTTATTGATGCTGTGTGTACATGGGATATTTTGATTACGTAACTGAGCCATTCCTTGACTGTTTAGTACTGTGCTGCAAATTGGGTTCTCTGTAAACAATATCTCAACAGACAATGCTAATGACGGGAATAATGACATACTGCGACAAAAAATGTGAATGACCTAATCAAACCCCAAAAGAAGAAAAAACCAAGTAATATAACAGAGCAATACATTCCAAGAGAAATGCAGCAGAAGAGCCTAAGAATCCACAAGCGCTATGTTTCAAGCAAATACAATATCTGTATTCAGCTCCCTAAAACTATATGCTGAGAAATAGGGTAGACAAAAGTAGAGAAGAGAAGAGACGGAAAATTTTTATAAAATAATGGGATCGCAACATTCCAACCACAAAAACGAACCCCAGTAATAACGCAACAAAATGTGTCCAAAGGAAGCAATCGACTAAAGAAACAAACTTGTCAAGACAAGTTTTTGTAATTTAATAAATATCGTAATAACAAACTTCATCAACAAATTCCAAATCAGCAGTAGCTTTGTCCATTCCCTCCACCCATACACATCTTGCGTGGCCGCCGTAGCCGAGTGGTCAGCGCACGGGCGCATAAGTACACGTCTTGAGTGACCGGGGTTCAAGCCCGTGACTGCTAAATACGGTGTTGCTTCTCGTATTTTGTCTGTCTTGTGAACTCCTCTGACCGTTTGGTCGTCCCGGAGTAGAAACAGAAAATTTTATTTTATTTATTTTTACGCATCTTTAGGACAAATTCATCACAAAGTATACTTCCCAAAATCTAGAAGCAATATTTCGTTAACTGGAAGAGCAAACCCGAAAACATAACTTCTAAAAGCTCTCTCTCAGGAATTTTTTTTTTTTTTTTTTTTTTTTTGGCTGGTGCAGCATAAGCCTCAGGCTTCCTTGCACCATATGTCTAATAATAATAATAATAACGGATTCCGTGAGAATCTGTCAAGAGTTATGAAAAAGATGAGCAAAATTCTTAAGTTTTAAAAGTGAGCAACAATATACATTTGGGTAAAAATACGTGTGTAAATTGTAAATATGTTGATATTAATTCATGTCTTTCTTACTTGTAGCATATTCCTTAATTCAAGTTTAGAATTTTATACTCCTATTAACTTATACACCGGAATATAGTATTCAAATGCCGGGACATGCAATAAAAATCAGCGTAAAGTATATTAAAAAACAACAAAATAAGTTAATTAATGTACGCAGTACTGAGGTGCATTTTATTTATTTTTGTTTTATTAACTGATTTTTTTTCTTTTTTTTTCTGTGATTACATGCGGATAAACAGACATGGCGAAGATAGTAGGCGCATAATATATACATATATGCGCCTTTTGTCTTTGCCACGTCTGTCTGTCTGTCCATCCGCATGTAACAACTTGACCCAAGTTGACGATTTTCATGAAATTTTAAATTTGGGCATTTTAGAAATATTTCTTGAGCTATCCTAAATTCCATTAATATCGGACAAACAGAAATCTGAAAATTAATATTTTTTTTCAAACAGTTTTTATTTAAAAAGAGAAATTCACAGATTAAATTAAATTTTAATTCAGTAGCTTTAGACAGTCCCTATACGCTTCGCGTGTATTATTATGTAATTTGGTTTCGGTTTTAGTGGCGCATCAGCAACGCTATAAAGGGCCAAAATGAGGTCATATAAAAGATAACAGTTAAGATTTCAGTGACCTATTAAAACAGGTTTGCGGACTTCGCCAAAAATCAAAACAAGTTTGCGGACAACTTTAAAAACGTTTGCAGACCCCTACACACATATATATGCGTGTAGGGGTCTGCACGTTCATATATATGTATGAACACTGGGTTTTCTGAAAAGAAAATCCAGTTTTGTCTGAAACAACTCAACTTTATTCTTATTTTTATATAGGTATATAAATATAATAATAACTTTATTCATCACAAATTTGCTATACGTAGAACGAATAATTTGAAATATGTATACAATTATATGTACTAATCGTATCGAAAATAAGTAATGTTCTATAACAAAATTTATTGTGATTCTAGCAGTACATTTTTTAGTAAATAACTAAAAACAGCTGACACGTGGTCAGTGTCGGATAAAATCTGACTGAGTGTATAAGGCTCAGTCAGATGACTAAAAACAGTAAAATATAAAACACATTTCTGCCTATAACGTGGGCACCCGGATAATATACACTACCATACCATTAATATCCGGACAACCCTCCATGGATGGGGAAACATGTCATATACATGAAAAACATGTCACAAAACCTGTTATAAATATGCACACTGGGCTTCGAACAGACAATTGCAAAAGTGGGCCTGCAAGATGACACGTTCAACGGAATTAACAGACTTCCAACGTGGAATGATAGTAGGATTCCACATAAGCAAGCGTTGTGTACGAGACATCGCAGTCACTCTGGGGATCCCTAGGTCAACCGTTAGTGACGTCATATGCAAATGGCAGAGGAATGAGACTGAATCTGCCAAAAAATGGCCTGGTAAACCCTGAAAACTAACAGAATGGGACAAGAGAATTCTGCGACGAACTGTGCACGCAAATCGTAATTTGCCATTGTCTCAAGTCACACAAACCCTCTATGAGAGTATTGGGACTAATGTCAGCACTAATACAATACGAAGGGCGCTCCATTATATGGGTTACAGTGGTCGTGCAGCTGTTCACAAGCCAGTGATCACCTCAATAAATGCTAGACGCCGATTAACATGTCTCAAGGAGCGTGAATTCTGGACTATAGAGCAGTGGAAAACAGTCCTATGGAAGACGAGTCGACGAGGGTCGCACTCTACCAGTCTAATGGCCGTTCCTGGGTGTGGCCAATGACAGAGGAACAATTTCTTCCTGATTTTATCCTCCCAACAATGCAGTATTTTATGTGCAGCAGTATCAAAAGCTTTCCTGACATCCAAGTATCAGAATTATTCTTTGGATCCAGTTCTTTTGTGAACACATCATAGTATCCAATCAAACTGGTCACACAAAATGTTTCAAATGTTTTTTCGAAGCAAAGCTTCAAAAGCACACATTTCATCTTTCTGCAGGCACCAAAGACAGTGTCATGGTATGGGGCTCGGGCCCATTAGTCGTTATCGACAAAACCATGAATGCTGTGCAATACCAGGAGATCCTGGACAATTATGCACTTCCAACATTATGGCAATACTTCGGGGAAGGCCCATACCTGTATCAGCAAGACAACGCGCCATGCCATACTGTTCTGGTCGTAACAGAGTGGTTTGAGGACATGGATGTGAAAAAGTTGGACTGGCCAGCCCAGAGTTCTGATCTGAGCTGTATCGAGCATCTTTGGGATGTATTGGATCGTCGGTTACATGTACGTCGAGATCGCCCAAAGAACAAGGCCGAACTGGTGGCTGCGTTAAAGTCCGAGTGGAGGAACATATCACCTGACATTTATAAAAAGCTAGTTGAGAGTATGCCGCGATGATTGAAGACCGTCATAAAAGCAAAAGGCTCCAGCACAAAATATTAAATGACACAATAAAAGCCCTTTTTATGTCTAAAGTCCTATGGAAGACTTTAGACATAAAAAGTGACACTGTGACACCTTTTTATGGTTAAAAAGGTGTCACAGTGCACACACAGAGGAATCATCTGCCCTCAGTAAGAAGGAATATGCCTCGTGGGTAGCACAGATGGTAGGATCGCCGTCCTCCCCACACCGGGTGGAAAAGACCCGAGTTCGAGTCCCGTCGATGACGTGAGGATTCCGTAGCTGAGTGGTCAGGAGCGGGAGTGCAGTAGCACACGCTCCTTGAGTATACCGCGGTTCAAGCCCCTGACTGCTGAATACGGTCGATCTGCCAACCCGTACTGGACCAGCGTGGAAGATTATGGTCTATTTCCCTCACCATGAATTGTTGAGGAGACTTCCATCCTGCAGTGGGTTGATAATGGCTGCAGTTTACCTTTAAGGCCTGACGCAGCCGAGTGGTCAGGAGCGAGAGTGCATAGCACGCGTTCCTTGAGTGGACCGGGGTTCAAGCCCGTGACTACTAAATACGATAAATATTTGTATTGACGATTTATTGTAAACTCTACTGACTTGGTTGTCGTGCCGGAGTATAAACAGGAAATTTATTTATTATTATTATTATTTACGAACCTTTTTCACAACGTGGCAGAGGGCAGATTTTTCTCCCCGAAATTCGGGTTTTTCGTCCAGCAAACAGAAAATCGACCTCAGAACACATGCAATTTACAGACAATATACACGGAGCAATATGGCCTTAGTCGCTAATGCTCCTAAAACTCTACAACAAGAACAAGGAAGGAATGAAAAGATGGCTATCCTATGCGGAGACGAGCAAGAACAACTTCCTCTCTACGGTTCCTGCACAGACTAGACCGGCAGTGCTTGATTACAGGCTCTATCTGATTAAGCTTTTCGTGACCTGCTTATGCCAAGATTGTTGCCACTGGGAGAGTACAGTAATTTAAAGAGTGTATTACCTGCCTGCCTGCGGTTTGTACAGGGTATTAACAGACTACGAGTGTTGGATTGTGGTGATCTGGCTGCAGCATCAGCCAGTTCTTTACCCTTGATCCCAATGTGTCTTGGAATCCAGCAGAAACGGATGTCGAATGGACAATCAAAGAGAAAATATAACTGCTAGACCCAGGTCAGGAACAGATAAGGATTATATCTCATCCCCGATAAAACCTGCAGTACTTCAAGAGTCTTTACACACCATGCACTTTTGGTAATTGTGGCCCAAGGCTAATTCTATAGCATACACGGAGTATACGCTGCATTCGTCGGAAATTTCTTACCATGATGATGATCAATTCTCTTAGTAATTCTTGGATACGAATATCAAAGAGACGGGTAGCAGTCTTGTGGCTGTTACAAGGGTTTTCCCAACGTGACTCAAAAAAGGATGCCGACGTAGAAGAAAATCTTTATTGTACAGTAAAGATACAGATACAATAATGTGCCTGCCACAGCCAGGAGGCCAGGGGCTTCACAATGATATAGGGTAATATAAAAATATGTACAGTATAAAAGATAACATAACAATTAAAAACGTAGCATTAGCCATTCAATAGATATGAGTATGTACATAGTTGTGAGGCAGACAGTACACCAAGGTATGTTCACGTTCATATGTACAAAGCACATGCCGGTATTTCAGGATATTCACACAAGTCAGAATATTTCACAGTGCCAAATTGATGTTCGGTATTGCATTTTCTTGTGAAACAGTTCGTCGATTTGCCTGCGACGTGCCATTCTGCGCCTCATAGGAGATAGCAGGTGGAGATATCGGTATGAGTCGACATCAGGGGCCAAACAAAAGTGGAACAAGTTCGGCCAACGAGCGCCTGTAATTGCGATTCGAAGCGAATTTCTCCAGGTCAACTCCGATCATTAGCAGGGCTTGTACTGTAGGAAGTACTTGTCCAGGTAGGAATCTGTCACAGATCTTCAGCCTGTTCCGTTGTAGCTGAAGAAGAGGGGTGGCTCGTAAGGAAGGAAGTGGAACATGCCACTGGTATATATCCCAGAAGTCAGGAGAGTTGATTTTGCCAGCCAGCATTTTGACTGTGGTTGCAGTTCTCCGCATGCGGATTATTTGAGGCAGCCGCGGGATTTGGAGTTGGTCGGCCATGCTGGTGGTCCTCTGCTGAGGGGGGAGTCGATGTTTGTGGGTTGCCCACTTCAATATCCAGTATTCACTGGCGAAGATGGGCTTCATGAGAGAAGGTACTGCGGATGCCCATATTTCAGAGGCATACAGAAAGGTAGGATACACAATGGTTTCCAGATATCTGATTGTGGTTCTTGCGTCTGAGTTATGAAGAAGATGTTGACGGGCAATCCAGCGCATTCGGCTGATCTTGCGTAGAACACATTCGATGTGGCAGTTGAACCTAAGGTTTGGGTCGAAGGTTACACCGAGATCTTTGTAGGGTGAACTGTCACGGATTTTAGTTTAAAGGTGTACTGTAATGACAGTTACAGTACATCTGAAATTATAGTTCGTTGCTTCGACATACACACTCCGGACAAGAGATATTCGGAACGCTCCGGTAGCAATACGAATGGACTGATGTAGATTGGGGTCAGCTATCGCACTACACTATTTCTAGCCGATGCCTTCATGACATAGTTAAGTAACTTGCAAAGTGCAAATTACTTTTTTTTTGCTAGTTGTTGGCGCATCGGCTTCTGTGGCCATAATGCACCTCCCGAAGTTTTTGCATTTTACTCTGATTCAAGTCCGAGGCATGATTCTCACCCGCGACCTTTGGATTGCCAGACAGGCACTTTGCCTACCTGGCTAGCCCGGTCGGCGCAAATTATTTCAACTGCACCCACCTGTTAGAGGATATAGCCCATAACACGTGCAGGCCCTCTGCACACTTTGTTCGAAGTTGACAGATGTGCGTTTCATAGAATATAAATTCTATGAAACGCACATCTGTCACATCACTCACCTTTCATAGAATATAAATCCCAGGAATTTTGTTTCAGGTGCTAATGGGACCGTGTTTTGTCCGAGCTTTAGTTCCGGTCCAGGGTGAACGTTCCGCTTCCGACAAAAGTGTACGCAAATAGTTTTCTGGAATGAAAACCTGAACCCGTTAAACATTGTCCAAAAGTTGGTACGGTCAATGGCATGCTGCAATTGCCTTTCAATGACCTTCATGTTGCATTACTGTAAAAAAAAAAAAAAAAAGAAAGAAAAAAAGAAAGTCATCTGCATGGCATTGACATGATTGACCCTTGCAGGCGAACCATCCCATGACCACCGTCTTATCGAAGCAGGAGCCAAAGTAGTGAGTTGAAGCTAGGCCCCTCAACCAGCAGGATCGAACTGCCACCCCCCCCCCCTTTCCGAGTTTCCACAGGTTGCAGAGCACGGCAAACACGCTGGATTCCTATGCTGTTAGCCTAGAAGCTAAGCTGTGGGCATTGGATCTCAGTGCTAACTGGAAGACCAGCAATCACTGGTCGGTCCACTCACCATGCAGGCACCCACATCGCCTGCACGTGGTGAAGGACCCACTTTAATGAGACCACGTCTCTTTATGTAAGTAAGACTCGTGAATTGGTATCGCTTGTGAAAAGATAAACATATATAAAAGAGACAAAATAAAGAGTATACGGGAGGAGATTAAATATATATAAAATATATACTCTCCTTATACGTACTATATATAATAAAATTTTAAAAATAAAATTTAATATCCTTTAAAATATTTAATATACTGATTCAAACCAATTATTAAAGAGTAGAGATGTAGCTTGTTTATGACGTTTAGAATTTAAATTCAAGAATTTTACCATTATTGTCTACTTGGTACATGAAAGTTCATATTTGATAGCAAATTCGAAGAGGAAGTCATAGAAATACTATCGGCACCTGATTTCCGTACTTTAGTCCAACGTCTGATATCGATTTAATAATGCTTCGATTGTTCACAATTACAGAATTCACCCTCGCCCAATATGTTATCACCTGTGCGAATACTGCGTCAGATCCTTTTGGATTTTCCGATTTGTTTCAACGAAGGGTTTGCTATTATGGACTCGTGTAAGCTTGTTTTATTAGATACACGATATTTTACTTTACTTACAACCTTTCAGATATCAAAGTGCCGCTATTATTGTCGATAATCTAACGTTGTAATTGTAGTTACTCTTACTTTCCATGGATGGGTGGTGGATTCAATGTTTTCTTTTATGATGCAAGCTAAGTTTTCTTCATTATTTACCTTCTTCACTTCCCAGAAGACGGAAGACCAAATCTTAATTCAAATAAGAAGCCTAAGTAAGCCCCAGACACTTGCTACTTTCTCTTCCCCAGACCCTTCGGGGGCCCAGAAGGACCACACCCGTTAAAAAGCTCCACTCCCGCGTAGTTTGAGGAGGAAGACAAACCGTGCAATTTCCTGTTATTGATGACTATTCGTACTGCCCCGAACACTGGAGGCACGCGCTAATTATCTTCCCCGTATCGCTCTGTGTCAATAACGACACCGAATCCCCCCGGAGATATGCAATTAATAGAGAAATTACGGTAACTTTTACACGAACACCACGCCAATTCCTTTACAGACAGCGGGGGGACTTTCCTTCGAGTCTTTGTGGGAGGGGAAACAGAAAATAAAACGTCGTAAATAACCCCGCCATGACGCTGTTCGCTTTTTATTTGTCCTGTCAACAAGAATTGGGGGACTGTGAGTTCGTTTCGACGTTCGAGGGCTACGCCATATTAGCTTTGATGTCGCCAATTAACAGTGCGGTTTACAAAGACGGGGACAAATGGGAAGGCGTAGCTGCGCGCAGAAACATGTCCCCAAATATCTGTGTTGGACGTTGACATTGGAGATAAGAGGCCAGCTGTATCGCATCATTGCCAACCACGTCCGTTATCCATCTGCGCCTCCATTAACCTACTTCACAACACCAATTAGAGCTTTTCTAATTTCAAGGGAGTGATTGGATGTCCTACCAGCGTATTCCTGCTTTCCGATATTGGGTTTCCCTTCACTGCAAACGGCAGAAAGATTTATGTACGCATTCAGTGGTGTGAAATCGCGAATTGATATTCAGCATTTCTATTCGCATGTATTTGGAGTTGGTCGCAGACCGAAAGACAGATGGAGATAGAAAAATCCATCTCCCCTCCCACTGCCCAGATTACCCATATTGCTGTATCTCGGCGAATAACAAACGTCGCTAGCTTCCTGCGTGTGTGGATGGATCCCGGTTGTCACACATCTATTTATCATTCGGCCATCGGGTGAGCCGAATGCCATTCTCCAGATCCGAAGCATTTTTCTGGTGACGCAAACATGGGGTGGTCTTCGCGCCATGGCACTATTAGTAAACTGCCAGAGGTGATCCGACCCGATGTCACCACTAGATTTGTCAACTAAGTATGTCAAGACAAACTTCATCTCGCAGCTCCCTCTACAAACAAAAACAACAAAAAGAACCCATAAAGTTCACTAATAAATGATGTAAAAAATGTTCCTAGCCATTAAATGGCAGAATTTTTGTTCATTTACAATGCAGCAAGAGACTATGCGAGTGAAAGTTAAAGTCAATTTGTATTCTACGCCTCGTCTAGAGTTTATACAGGCATTATTATATTGTCACAAATGAAAGGTGCTACCGGACTCAAAAAAAAAAAACAGCAATTATTTTCAAGACAATAATAAAAGTCAATATCCAGTAGTATTTGTGATTATCTTTTGAATATATTTAAAGATAGATGTGGTTTAGTGGAATTGTTTTCAGAAGACGAGAGGTCAAATGTTAAAGACATGCAAAGTTAATTTAATTTTTTCAAATTAAAAAATGAAAGCGAGAAAAGAAGGCAGGAAGTAGAGAGAGAAGGAATAAAGGGAAGAAACAAGAGGAAAAGGGAGAAAAATTAAAAAGCAAAAAAGATGCAGAAAACGAAATAGGGAGGAAAAAAATGGAGCAAAGCAAAAAAATGAATGCAAGAATATGAAGGAAAAATAGAGAGAGAAAAAAAAAACGAAAAGAAAGACGGAAATTTAAAAAAAAAAGTCGCTCCAGGTCCTGTCGGGGGGCAGGACCTGGAGCGACTGTGCGACATTGTCCCGCTAGCCTTTCTCCTTTCATTGTTCTTTTGCGATCTGACTATCCCCTCCACTCCACAACACGTGTAGTACTGTATCTTGTGACGTTTTTGTATTGTGAACTGTCATTTACACTGGTAAACTAGAAATTTTAGGTTTATAAAGGGCAAAACCAGCTTACACCATCCGTAACAGACAACTTAGCCTTAGAACATCCGCAGCACTAAAGCCTCATGTACTGCATGGCCTTGGTGGTAATCGAAAAACAAACTCCCACTGTTGAGCATAATTCGAAGCGATTTGGAGCAAACAGGGTTAGCTTTCGCATATAAGTAGGAGTTCGTTTTAAAGAAAGACGCTATTTTTATTTTTAATTATTTTTCCAGAATAGGTGGCAAGTGACAAATTCACTACGAAGGGAAGAATTCTTTTGCAATAGAATACTTTAATGAACACTACCTTTTGTCACCTAATGCAAGTGTCTGATAGGAATCAATTTTACTTGGATCTCGCCGAAAGAACGTCTCGGCTGTGTTTTTTCGATACAATAGTTTTTATCTTTTATTCCCTAAACTATTTTCCACTTCCGTACAGTGCAGAAAGGAAAAAAAAATCTTTTTTTTTACTTGCTTATAAAGGCCCAAATCATTTAGCTTCTTCTGATTAAGAAGCTTTTTTTTTATTGATTCAAACCATCTGATGTTATCTTCTGAATACTGCCAACTTCTGTTTACTTAGAACTTCCGTTTTTTCTGTATATTTACCAAGTGTATCATTTCAAGTTGCCTTCTAGCCAAGATAAAAAAAAAAGTGCCATTTCCACGCAAATCCTTTTCTCATTACCTTATGGCACGACTTCTACCATTGTAGACCTTCAGCCAGGCGAGCTCTGCATCAGGAAAAACAGCGAACTTTTAAAATTAAAGATTTGTGTACCAACTTGGTCACTTCCCCCTTTCGTTTCACGTATCTTCAGCGCCCTACTTCAATTATACAACAAAATCTGGGTTGTTCAACCCACTTGATTCGTTAAATCGCTGTTATTTTAATGTTATTCGCTTTCACATATTTCTTACAGCTCCGTCGCGCACCCTGGGGGTTTAAAGAGGATGGGAAGAGGGGATGAGTGTTCCTGACTCGTCTTCTAAATTTCCGTTCAGAGTTAGAGGGGAATTAGCTTCATAAAAATGACCGAAATTAAATTTCCTGAAAATCTGTGAAACCGCGAAAGATCGCTCCTCTGAAAGAAAATAAGAATTTTTATTGCCATTAAAAGTCGGCCTTGCGTAAAGAATCGTAGCGCTTCTAATTACGTAATGAAAGCCTAAGGCTTTGCACGCCTTGACTTAGTATCGTAGCAAAGTCTTTTTAAATTAGTAGCGTTACTCTCTTATACAGCACGAGCTTAAGAAGGACGGTAACTTAGAAAAAGCTACTTTGGATAGATAAAAAAGTCTGGCAATGTATTAATGTTTAATAGATTTCACTCCTTGCAGACCTTTTTTTTTTTTTCTCTCTTTTCTTTCCCTCTCAACCAAACACTAACATTTTCTCCTCTCATTACTTTGTTTTTTGGTCATAATTTTCTTAGGCTTTCCTTAAGAAAACCATCATCCCGAAACATGAAGTTTAGGTTTCCTCTTACCCTGAATTACTGAGGGGATTTGGGTGGGGGAGTAGTGAGCGACACAAGACAGATGAAAAGGATGAAAGAGAGAACGAGAGGAAGAAACGCGACTGGGTTTTGTGGCTACTGCTGGGCTTTCATTTATAAAAATCATCTAAATCCTCGGAAGCAATTTCTCTTGCCAGTCATAAATAACTCATCACGGTAAACTAATGGACGCAGGAAACAGGACACTATTAACTTAATCTGGTGTCGGGTTCTGTGCAGCGAGATTTATTAAGGATGTCCTTGCGTACATCGGACTTTTCTCCTTTGCTAAAGACTCTCCTTGTACGGATAAATGGGCTTTCAAGCGAACTCTTTAGCTCGAAGAAGTGAAAAATAAGAAACATTCACTAGGCCATTCTAAGTGGTCCCAGAGAAAGGATAGAATAATGCCTAAATAATTAAAGTATCAAATATTTCGAAACATCCACAGCCAAGCATTTCACTTAATTTATTATTAAATAGGCAATTCATTGTTTCATGTGAAATAAGTAATGATTATAGGGGGAAAATCAAGAATCTTCAGTGAAAAAAATATGAAATGAAAAAGACTAGTACGTTTCTGAAATAAAAATTTAATTAATAGGCATGCAAGTTCCATTTTTGATTTTTCTTTCTCCTTTTCCTGCCCCTCTTCCGACACACAAAAGGATGTTCCAAAGCGCTTTGCAAATGGCATAACATAGCCATAACAAAAAAAAAAAAAAAAAAGAGGGGGGGCAAACTAACCATGCACCCGGCTCCAGGTACCACTGCACGGCCCTGATTGCACGCATCGAACACAGTAATGGTGCAGTAACCTGGCAACAGTTTTGGACACGTCTAGATATTGAGGAAGACAAGCAGTGCTATTAAGGTTCAAGGATTATTAGGTCTCGGTAACTCATTTTTAACAACACAATCTTGGAAGCTGCACCTTGACAGTTTAACCCAGATCCTAACAATCTCTTCCATCTCGGACCAGGTTTGCTACAATGAAACTAAGTTATCTGTAAGAAAGCTCTTGCAGAGAACTATATGCTGTTATAATTATTATGGTGCAGGTCAGGTCTCCTAACCAGCTCATTTAAAAAAGGTGGGGGAAGAGGAAGAATCCCATTCAAGATCAAAGGTAAACTAAATATA
Source organism: Mastigoproctus giganteus (assembly GCF_048544385.1). Lineage (NCBI taxonomy): Eukaryota > Metazoa > Arthropoda > Arachnida > Uropygi > Thelyphonidae > Mastigoproctus > Mastigoproctus giganteus. The sequence continues at coordinate 228,516,607 of NC_143581.1, read as the reverse complement.
TAAAGATAAAATACTTAAATAGTGGCATAGTATTTATGATTAGGCTTAAAGTACTTAAATAATAGAGAATCAACTGATGTCAACCCACAAGGACAATTGCCAACATATCGTCCGCATACTGTACATGGATTAAGTATGTATTAAGCGCCAAAGTAACTGAGACTATGAGACGTCAATATATTGTATTGGTAATTGTGTGTATTTTTCGGTCGGTTCGTACTCCCGAGTTTCCGGGAGTAAAAACCATGACAGAATTCGAACTAAAGCCTTTTAAACCCGGAGTTGGAGGACAGTGATTACAGTAACTGTGCTTAACATGGGCTTCGAATTCTTTCAAACGAAAATTGGCCCCTGAGCTAATAGGAGACATCATAGGCGTGCTTGTAACTGATTAAACATGCGATTTAAAAAAAATACAAACTTAAATATGATGAAAGGACATGACATATCCGAAACGTGAAAATCCGAAGGCAAGAGAGTTTAATGTGATTTCCCTCTCTAACACACACAGCATAAGTACAATTAACAGCATGTGCCAGAGGTATGAAAATATAAAGGACAATATCAAATAAAATCAGGACCACGCGTAAGCGTGGTCCTTTAGATTAGATTATTTGTATGTGAGATTAGATTATTTGTACGTGAGAGAACTCATTAGATAAATAGGATGGATAGGAATTTAAAGATTTATGAACCTCGTTGAGGCCATAAAGGTAACTGATGCACACAAATTGCAATATAATCAATCTTCCAAACATCAAGCCCACATTTAAATAAATTGCTAAAATTATCTTCCAGCCCCAAAATCGGGTGCGTTCTGACAAGTCTTTTAATTACATGCTGTGTGGAGCCAGCATGTATGTGAAGCCAGTGCGATATTTTGGCCACGTCATAATTATGGCCAAATTACGTATATTTAATGACCGTTCATTGTATGTTTACAGTATGTGTGAAAATGTATCGAAAAGTATACTATCTTATCAAAAGTCATTGGAATACTTGTAGCATAAACAAAACATGCTTTTGTTCCACCCCCGAGTGGTCATCAAAGGTACAGTTGTACACACGTTTGAGTTCCCAGTGGTACAAACCCACGTAATTGTCAAATACAGTAATGCTGTTTTCTCTATCTCTTAAACCTCTCTGATCCCATGTGACCGTGCCAGAGTATACACAAAAAACTTTTAATAACTGCTTCAATATTGTTTCCACAAACGTAAAAAGATGTGCGTTTTGTGCTTCACCTTTCCTTTAAAACATTCGTAAGTACTCTTAACGAAGGCTGTTGGTCTTCTCCTAATTCTGCGTTCCAAATTTATCCCAAAGTTATTTCTATCCTTGCTTTGTGACACGGTGCATTGTCGTGTTGGACGGTGTAAGTAGGTTTCATGCAGTTGCGACAATGTAGGGCACAAAGAACTGTAAGAACATTAATGCAGGATAGAGTTTTCATGGTTCTATGCGCTGCGACGAGTGGACCTAATTTTTATCATCACCTCCACCCAACTTCAGAGTTCGGGCAACACACTCAGGCAGTAAGCGTTCTCTGGGAATCCTCCATACATGCTCATCGGACTGGAAGAACATGCAGAGTGACTCATCACTCTACAGGACCGATTTCCATTGATCAATATCCTGGGTTTGGTGGGCCTTGCTCTATGTCAATCACTCCAATTGTTTCTGTTTTGAATTTTTTGTAGCATGTGCACTTGCTGTTCCGAAAATATTCTTGATGTATAGTTTGTACATCGAAAAACACTTTCATGTATACCTGTGGAAGGTATACCGCAGCTCCACACTTCACAATCTACCGCAGCTCCACACTCAGATTTTCGGGTCTGATTGCAAGAGGAAATAACCAATCATTTCAAGGTACATTTGCTCATGCTGTCGGTATTTTACACCTACTTGATCGTTTGTTTAGTTCAGCATTATGCTTAAGTGCTATGCTTAGGCTTAAGCATATGCTTAGGCTTAAGTTTTGCAAATTACAGAGTTTGGAGACTAGGCACCGGCGAGGTGATCTGATAGAGGTGTATAAGGCTTTGAATGGTTTGAGCATGCTCAATGCCAATGGGATTCTTCATCTTTCTCAGAATAATCACCTCAGAGGGCATAAATTCAAATTGAGGAAGGACGGATGTCGGATAGATGTGCGGAAATTTGCCTTTGGCTAGAGGGTGGTTGGTTGGTGGAACCGACTTCCATCACTTGTTGTTGAAGTTGATAGCCTAAACAAATTTAAAGCTCAACTGGACAGGTATTTCGAACGAACGGAGGGGTGAAATGGGAGTGGGTTTTTTTTTTTTTTTTTGGCTGATGCTGAATAAGCTTGCTTTCTTGCATCATATGCCTCTGCTAATGCTAATGCTAATGCTAATTATCAGCAGATGTTGCGAACTATTGACCTAGGAATGTTTCTGTTTATATGTTTATAACCAGGCACAATCACTAGGTCAGAGGAGTTCACAACTAAACATTCTGACGATGAATGCAATCAATTACCGTATTTAGCCGTCATTTTGGACTTTTATCGCAGTAAACTTAAATGCATATGCTGCTGCGCTCCTACTTTAACCACTCGGCTATCAGAGCAATAGCAAGTCATTTCCGTCACAGATATCCAACTATCATTTCCTTCAGAAGCTCTGTTAGCTCTTCAATGAGGAGGGCAAACAGAGCTTCTTTAATTGTACCAGTTAATCTTCACAGGATAAAAATATTTGCATATGTCGTAGTCACACAATCAACAGGGATGTTCTACAACTTTCGATAGGACAGTGCAGGTGTGATACTTAACTTTTGAATGGCGTTGCGATTCACTGAGGTCCATTCCGAGCCCACGGCTAAACTATAGCATCCAAAAAAGCAGGTAATTTTATTTGGATTACAATTAAACTTATAACCAGTCAATGTAAAATAATTCAGGTTAACAAGGCTACATGTTGTACACGTAAATTGAACCTGCCTAAATATAGGTTTCCTGGTTTTATCGGATGAAATGCTCTACGCTACCGCTCCTGAGATCCCTAAACTCAAAGAGAAGAATTCACCACAGCTGTAAATTTTGACTAAGAACATAACTTTCAACTTGCGGCTACATCCGGTCACGGAATTTTCTACTAAAGAAGAACTCATTACTGCTGTAGAATGGACATAACAATATATTTTTAGTAGAAATACAAGCAGCATTAGTTCCAGTCAAACTCCAATCTCTTGTTCGCTGTGTAATTTTATCGACCTTCTTTCTTATTAAGAATCAATATTTGTATGCGAAGTTCATCCGATCAGAATTCTGTCCAATAGATTTCGCTATGGTAGTAAGCAGCTGACGGTCTGATTTATGTGCGCTATGAATTCGCCAAAATTTAAGAAATAAGACCACGGCTAATGATGTGATCCTAGGGGTCTGAGGAATTTGAATATTCTAAATTTGAGATAATAAGTCAGAATGTGATCCCCCTCCAAGATTGATATCATCCCCCCCTTTCCAAGATTGTCCAACTCAAAAGGTGCATTCCAAAAAGATAAAAAAGTGAAAATTTCTCTTTATTTTAAATTTAATATGTGACATCCAATAAAGTGTGATGTCCTGTAGATTATGTACAATCTATAGAATTGTAGTTTGTAGAAAGATCAATATTCCAACAGTTTGAGTTTGTCAATCTGTGGTCCCAATTCCCCCCTGGTTGAGAACCCCTGTTCTAAACTATTTCAAATTTGGGTGAGCGACACAAAACCCACTGTTTTCAGCCATATTTTCAGTGTGTATAAATGTTTATGCACACTGCTCTCTCTTGTTTTTCTTGTTGCTAACGCATATTCAGGTTTTATAGAGACCTCGCATGAAGACATACAGGCAACAGCAAATATCAATAAAACGCCCAACTGCTAAATTAATAATGACTATTAACAATTAATAAATTAAATACAAATTCTGCGTAACGGTAAGTGATAACACTGAGTTTTGTATATAATGTAAATATCAAGTTCCACTCTGAAAAGGGAAAGCTTCCTTGCATTTCTCTCACCTTGAATTATTCTCACCATTATTAAGTACTTGTGTTTATTATTATTGTTATTCTTACGCAGCAAAAGTGTTCTGCTTATAATTTTATTCTATGTTTATTTATCTGCCTTAAATCCTCAATAAGCGTATAATGCTTTGTCATTTGTCAAAGGTCGTGGTTCGAACCTTTCCAGGAACTGAATGAATTACTTAAAGTTTCTTCAATCGGAGATGTAGTTTGCCGAATCCAGGCGGAGGATATAAATTGAAAAGCTCCAAGTTATCAAGTTATTCTGAGTTTTACAACCTACGTAATGCGCTGATGTTTAGTTTATTATCGTATACAACGAGAGTAATGGTGGAAAAGATCTTGAGGATTTTTTTTTTTTTTTTTTTTATGAAAACTCCAAACACGAGAGGTATTACTAAGTACCATGCACGGTACTTATAATACCTCTCTAAAATAAAGAGAGAGAAAAAATATGGGTTTAGGAAAGAAAGAGGAATGAGCGATGTAGTAGGAATAATGAGAATTTTGATAAGAAGAACAAATATATAGATAAAAAAAGAATGTTCACGTTTGTGGATGTTGTTGTTATTGGATTTTATGTGCATCGGCAACAAAGGCCATCTTGCTCCGTGTACATATTGTCTATAAATTGCGTGTGTTCTGAGGTCGATTTTGTTTGCTGGACGAAAAACCAGAGTTTCCGGGAGAAAAAGCCACGCTACCCTCGCCTGGGATCGGTTAACTCAGCCACGTTGTGAAAAAGTCCTGTAAAAATTCCTTCCGTCATCGACGGGATTCCAACTCAGGTCTTTTCCACTCGGTGTGGGGAGAACGGCAATCTTACCAACTGTATTACCAATGAGATTTGCAAATTATACGTCGCTATTATCTGATACTGAAGAAGGGTTACCTTTGGTTTGGTATTTGGTTTTTAGGAGCATTAGCAACTAAGACCATATTGCTCCAGGGATATACGGTGGTCATTCCTGAGGATGCGAAAAGGTCATTCCTGACCTTTTCGCATCCTCCGTATTTGGTGGTCACGGACTCTAACCCCGGTCTAATCAAGAAGCGGGCTCGAACCCCGGGCTAATCTATTAAGAATGTGGGAATTATTAAGAAAAAAAATTTTGACAAAACTTGAAAACTTATGGTCGAAAGGGATGAAAAGGATGTAACTATAAGATGAGGATATTACGAGCAGCAGATAAATACAGAAACTTTGGCAATCTGCTAACAAATAATTATAAACAGAACTACAACAAAACAAGAGAGCATTTGAGAAAAGGAAGCAAATATTTACAGGAAGAATACAGGATATAAATTTAAGGAAATGTTAAGTTTTGAATGTCCTTATGCTTTATGGAGCAAAGACATGAGCACTAAAGGAGGATATTAGAAAAATTGAAGCTTCTCGTGTGTGTGTGTGTGTGTGTGTGTGTGTGTGTGTGTGTGTGTGTGTGTGTGTGTGTGTGTGTGTGTGTGTGTGTGTGTGTGTGGAGAAAGCTTGAAAGGATGAAATGAACATCATTCATTACTGACCCAATAATGAGGAAGTATCAAGGGAGATAGAAAAACGTAAGTATAATACGCTATGCTTCGCCTATAGATAAAAGTAATTCTTTATCCCCACAGCAACAAGAGTCATTGTTATTCTATTCCTCCCTAACATCGCATCTAGGACCATTACTGAACTAACTCTATATGCTACTCCTTGCTGCTAAGCAGGGACCTTTCATTGTTACATACTGCAGACATAATATATTATAATAACATACTACCACCCAGAAGGCACCGTTTCAAAGCTTTGAAACGGTGCCTTCTGGGTGGTAGTGAGGATTGTCAGTAATGAACATATTTTTCAAGAAAAGGGTAAACAGAAAGTGGACATGGAAGAGTCCAAATGGATTAACAACTAATGAAATCGACTTCATCCTCACTAACAGAAGATATATCATGAATGATGTTACCGTCCTGAACAAGTAAATGTTGGAAGTGATCAATGAATGGTAAGATGCACACTTGATATAGATGTAAGAAAAGAAACGAAAAAACTACTCGAGTAAATAATACGAAGGTCTTTGAGATAACAGAAGAGGAGAAAAAGCACTATGTACTGGAACTTAAGAACAAGTTTGAGCTTCTACAGAATGTTCAGGCCCAAGATATCGACGAGGAATATTACAACTTTCTGAAAGTGATAAAGCCCAAGAAACCTAAATGTAAAAAGAAATCCAAAGAAGAAAAAAATAGTCAAGAAACACTTGTCACGACGAACCAAAGACGACAAATGAAGAGCAAGATAAACCCTGACAAGGAGAAAATTGAGTCTACTGAGTTATGCAACGCCATTAGAAAGAGACTCAGAGAGGACATAAGAAGATTTAACACAAGAAAAGTAGAACAAGCACTAAGGAAAAACAAAGGACTTAAATCAGCAGCCATGATCAATAATACAGAAAGATAAATTATACTGAAACCGAAGAATAGCGATGGTGTACTTATAAATAGCAGAAGACTACTATAGAGAATTATACAAGGAATGAGGGGATGATATACCCGATATACCCGATATCCTTCCTGATGAGGTCGAACATGAATTGAAGAAAATGAAGAATCAGAAAGCCCCGGGGGAAGATGAAGAGATATTAAAATCGGGAGGAAGAGACATGACACAAACACTGGCAAGACTCTTCACAAAATACATTAGAAAAGGTGTGACGCCTAAGGAGTGGAATAATGCAATCATAGTTCTGCTGCATGAGAAAGGAGATAAATCAGAAATTCGAAATTATAGACCAATTAACTTGTTATCCCACATCTACAAGTTGTTCACAAGGGTCATTACTAACAGATTAGAAAGAATACTCGATGAGAATCAACGGAAAGAGCAAGCTGCCTTTAGGACAGGATTCTCAACTATGGATCACCTTCACGTAATATCACAGCTAATTCAGAAAGCAAATGAATATAACACACCATTATGCCTGGCATTTGTGGATTATGAAAAGGCATTTGACTCCATACAGCATAAGGCAATGTTTCAGGCACTGGAAAGACAAGGCATAGATACCCCATATATTATGATTTTGAAGAAAATATATGAGAACGCTACCTCCTTTATTAGACTAGACAAAGACAATAGCAAATTTAAAATTGGGAAAGGAGTTCGACAAGGAGACAATATCTCCGAAGTTTACTGCTGCCCTTGAGGAAGATTTCAGAAGATTAGACTGCTCACAGAAAGGAGTCAATGTGAATGGAGAGTACCTAAACCATTTACAATTTGCAGATGACATTTTGGTCATAACCCACGATCCCAAAGAATTAGAGGAAAATCTTAATCAGCTATGCATGGTTGTTAAGGATTTTGGACTAAAGATGAATATGGCTAAAACAAAAGTAATGATAAACAAGTATACCACAGAAAGGGATATAATGATTGAAGGAGCAGTAATTGAAAAAGTGGAGTCATGTACTTATCTGGGACAAGTTATTAGCTGCAATAATGATAAATGGCTGGAAGTCAAGAGAAGAATAAATTTTGGATGGATAGCATTCAGGAAATATAGTCACATACTGAGGAGCAATATCCCAGTTTGTCTGAAACGTAAAATAATTAACCAATGTATTCTCCCCACCATAACTTATGGAAGTGAAACTTGGGCACTCACCAAAAGAATGGAAGAGAAGCTGAGAACTACACAGTGAAGAATAGAACGAATTATATTGGGAATCAGACTGTTAGATAAGAATAGAAACACATGGATTAGGCAGCAAAGGCAAGTAAGGGCAATTGGTATCAAAACTAAAGAACTAAAATGGTCTTAGGCAGGACACATAACGCGAAGACAAAGAGGACAGATGGACTAAGAAAAATAACTGAATGGTACCCAAGAGGAGCTAGAAGAAAATCCGGAAGACAACGACGGAGAAAGACAGATAAAAATTCATTAGTTTGTGGGTAGCAAATGGATGGCCATTGCAAAACAGAAGGAACTGGAAAGTTGCTGGAGAGGCCTTCATCCTGCAGTGGATTGAAAATGGCTAATGATGATGAAGCTTTTCTTAGTAAGAGCAACCCTTTGTTCCCCTCACCAATCTCGTTGTCCTTCTCTGTACTCGTTCCAGCAGCTGTACATCCTTACTAAAATAAGGCCTTCAGACCTGTATGCAGTACTTTGGTGTTGCCTGACCATTTCCTTATGCAAAGGAATGACGACCTCCTTATCCCTGGTAGCAAAATTCCTGTATATCATTGTCAAGACTCCAGAGCAGTGCTCTGGCAGCCTGCCTGCACTGCTCAGAAAACTTCATATCTGAAAACCCTCCTAGCTGGATGGCTGTTCTAGGGACACACCTTGCAGATTATACAACTATTTAATAATAATAATAAGAAGAAGAAGAAGAACAACAATACAGTTGATCAATAACATCGGAAATACCAGCTGATCAAAGAAAATGTACCGTATTACAAGTACGAATCACAGGCCGTACTACAGACCCCCTCAACCAACAAGCTGTACTGGGACCGCGCCAAAATAACGGACAAGGCAATCCGCACAACAGACTGGACATAACTCTTATTGACAAGAAAGAAAAGGCTACCTAACTGATTTTATTTAAAAACTCGATATAGCGGAGCCCAACACTGGCAACCTCCAGAAAACCCACGAGGAAAAGATCAGGAAGTACACGGATCTAAAACAGGAGATCAAAGAGACGTGGCATATGCAACAGGTAAAGACCACCCCAATCATCGTGTCACCGGTATGTTGCCAAATGTCCTACATAACAGTCTAGCAGCAATAGGTCTCCCAGAGAACATCTACAAGGAACTCCATAAAATCACAATCCTGAACACCTGTAGAACAGTCAGAGAATTCCTCGACCAACAGTAACAGTCACGCGGTGGAACCCCCATCACAGAGAAATATAATAATAATAATAATAATATTGCACAATGCTTGTTTTATTCCATTTCATTTATTTTTATATTATCCTTACTATCTGTTTTGCAAATTTTCCTACTGCTATTTTAATTTTCTTCTGCTTTTTAATCTTATAACTATGATTTCATTCATAATTCTTCTGTTATTTATTATTCCTATTTTTAATTTAATCATACCCATTAGGCTTTCTTTTATCTATAAAGTCCAATTATAACAGTGTTATTATTAAAAAAAAGGACCACATAAAATACCTTTTCATCTATTGTTTTATGTAGAATAATTACGGTTTTATTAACTTCTAGAATTCCGATTTCAAATGCATGTTTTCCTTGATATTCCGAATAACGGTATAAATAATTTTTTAAAAAAACTTGATTACCTATATGAAATTTGCTATCAGTTGTTTGTGATTTTTTTTTTTTTTTTTGAAGTAACATAACTGAGAAAACAGTTACACCATGATACTGAGCACACAGATACACAACAGAAACGAGTATAACGTTTCAGATGATATAAAAATGAATATATTTTCTGTTTTATGCTTCAGAAGGGCCACACAGGGTCAGAGTAAACCACAAGAGAGAGAGCACAAGAACAGTACCGCATTTAGTGGTCACGCGGCTTGAACCGCGATGAACTCAAACGTGCGAATAAATGTACCCTCGCATTTGACCACTCAGCTACGGCGACCACCTTCTTTTTTATCAAGCGCAAAGAGAGGCTAACATTTAGCATGACACTGGCTAAACGAAACATGAGATTTGATCTGAAATATCCTCGTGCCTGGTCTGTGTGGGTTACTGGATTAACGTGTCGCTGAGTTGAAAGGCGTAGATGGTTAAGCTTCATCAGAACAGATGCTTCGCCTGGAGAACAGTTTTCCGAGAGAAGAGAAATTAAACTGGAATCTTATTATCAAAAAAAGGTTACCAATATTTCATAGTTTTCTTATCCCTTCTTCGGAAAACAATCTTCTAGACATCAACCCTGATGAAGCCGAACCTTGCACTGGCCCAATAGGTCAACTTTAGCCCCTGGAAGCTCTCAAATTAAAATAATTGAATAGAAGTGGATGGCAAATCAAAACCGGTTGCATATCAAGGACGTAAGAAACACTGAAGTACGGTTCATCAACCACCTAACCACACCATTAGGTGGTTGATAAACCATACGGAGTTGAGCTGTCAGGATGTGCTGCTCAACAACCAATCTAAAATGTCTGCTTACTGGAGAATTCCTACTCCTATAGTTAAGCTACTTTGAAACACATATTCATGCTCAAATAAAGCCACATGATAACTATTGAGAATACTAGATCCCTGAAAAATGCCAGCCCTGATAATTGGGAGAATAGGCGACTTCCACTGGAGAATACTGTGTCCAACTTCAAGGACCATCTCTACTCTGTTCCTTTCTCAAAAGGTTTCGTTTGGAAGAAAATTCATCCTAAATGAAATGCTTCCACTTTTACAACGCTCCGATTCAGATCTGGACAGGTTCTACAGAACCTTAAACTTCAGTAAGTACCAGATAATTATTCATAAATCTCTCATTAATCCTGATTCCCTTCCCCAATTTCCTCTCCCCTCCAAAAAACTCTCCGCATAAAGAATTTATTATTAATAAAAGCGCAAGATAATGACCCGAAATTCCTTACCCTCGCTATCTCCATGTGCAAAATCAGAAGAATTGCCCAACCGACGCACTGGTTTGATAACTGAGGACAAATGGTTACCGTGAAGCGCTGGCTCCGATAATAGACACCAACAGTTAATCAAACGAGGCAGCTAGTAAAAGGGAATTGTTTTTGAGTGCGCGTGCATTAATTTCGAAAACAATAACAAAACACTGAGCATGACGTGCCAATTAATATTTCAAGAGAGAGATTGCACGCAAGTCATTCTTGGCTTTTAAATGAAAGGAAACGGCAATTTATAGAATATACTGTTTTCTGCATTAAGTTATTTATTTAAAAACTCGATTAACTGCAGTTACTGTGATTCTCTCTTCTTTTTTTCCTGCCCCCCCCCCCCCCCCCGCAGCGGAGTCTCATCATAATGAAGTAAACGGTGGATTATAGATATCAGAGTGATATATCTTCTGAGGACTAAACCAACTTTGAACAAATGCATCAACGTTGAGCGTTCATATTCAATGGGAGTATTCCAGTAGCTTCTGCAAGGAGAAAGAGTCATTTGCTAAGAATGTGATTTGACCGACCCGACCTGACCTGCAAACTTATCTTCAGTCCTGAAAATTTCGACTAGCTGGTAAAAGGAATTTTGAAACTATTCGCACAAAAACGACGCAATGAGGCCTTGAAATATCCTAAACGAAGATAGGCAAGGATAAAAGTAGTGATTTCTGCCATAAGTCGGGCGGGGGATGGGGGTTCTCTGGCAATGAAGTTCATCCCCGATGTGTCCTCCTATCTTAATTGGCGGGTGCGGAGTGATGGTCCTAAATTATGGTGGTATCTGCTGGTACACATGAAAACGCATTAAGATTAGGTTGCAGAAGAGAGTGACAATTTGACGCTGGCTGAGACAGCATGAGGAGACGCCCAACAGAATAAAAAAAATATGAGATAAAAAAAAGGGCAAGACATCGTTTTTTTTTTTTTTTTTTTTTGTTTGCTGTTGTTCCTGTTGCTAAAGTAACATTTAAAAATTAAAAATATTCGCTTTAATAACTGCTTAGAAATCTGCAAAAAACTAAAAATCCGTCAAAAGTTGATTGCTTTAAGACGAAATCCAACTGAGTAAGTACTTCCAACACACACACACACACACACACACACACACACACACACACACACACACACACACACACACAGCATTATGAACTACAGTAGAGTCCCGATTATCCGAGGTGGATGGGATATAAAGTTGCTCAAATAATCTGGAAAAGGAAAGAAAAATTCGAAATTGTAAATAGAGTATATATACATAGGTTAATACAGTAGGTAGGCAAATAAAGTTGTGTTTTTTTTTTTTTTTTTTTCATATCATACCTTATTTGAACTTATAAGTATACAGTTCAGTGAGATTTGACAAAATTTAATACGTACATATTAAAAGAAATCAATAAAGTTCGCTTTTTTCTTTGGTTTGCGTTTCTTTGAGAACTGAATATGTAAACTATGCTTTGGTCTCTCTGTAAACTAGATGCATTATCAAGGTGATTGTCAGCGAAAGCAGCAAATTCTTGATGTTCTAGAAACTTATTAAAGTTGGCACTTTTTTTGTGTCTATTGATGAGCTGAAGTTTTAGTTCAATAGAAAAACAACCCTTTTACTTTTTAAGATGAACGCACTGGGATTCAAATTAAGAAAAGGAAAAAAAAAAAAACACAGAAGAATATTAAAATTAACCGTACAACTGTCAGCTGAAGGATTACTAAAAGAAGACTACAGTATGCTAGTAGGAAGAAAGAAAGAAAGAGTGGGGATATTATTTCGAAAAAATTCAAGGGTCTTCTCTTCAGGAACATTACATAATGTAAACGAATAACATCTACAACGGATTCACTAATTTCTTTTTCTTATCTAACTTACACAACTGACTTAGACATCTGCGGGTCGTACAGTTCCCAGTTAATCGAGAATCTACTGTAAAAATAACGACACCTATCGCTATAACTTCTTTTAAATACAGAATATGATTACTGATTAGTACAGTTTTCTCTCCAACTCTTTGTCAACTGATGTGACTTGCACGTCTTGACAAAGCCTTCAAGTAAAATCACCTGGTTACAGATGATTTTACTCGAAGTTAGGTTGTAATTCTTACTAAAAATCTTGCCTTTTTCCTCTAAAGTGCCTGCAAAGAAATGGAAGATATTTCTGTATGCACTCAATCGCAAATAGTACATATAAAACGTGGTGGCTGTTAGGTTCTGAAGTAAGCATCTATCTCTTTAAACATGCCAGTAGAAAAAATGAGTCGGTGAACTGAATTTAAGTCAGAAGTCATATGGGGAACAAATAAGCAAAAAAATATCGAAACAAAAATTATGTTTGTTTGTTTGTTATTTGGTTTTCAGGAGCATTAGCAACTAAGGCCATATTGCTCCGGGAATATGCGGTGATCATTCCCTGATCTTTCCGCATCCCCGTATTTGGTGGTGACGGGATCGAACCCCGGTCTAATCAAGAAGCGTGCGTTACGCACTGCTGCTACTTCCCACCTGGCTACGGAGGCGCCACACAAAAATTATGAAAGTAAACGAAAATAAAAGTTGAAAAATAGTTGTTCTCATTTCATGGTTGATATCCTAGTGGAATGTGTTGATAAATCATACCACAGATTTTTTCCTGCAGATTACGTAAAAACACGGAATTTGTCTGCAAAATATATCAAATAAATAAAATTGAATAAATTGCTCTGTCCAAGTACTCTATATTTTTCAAGGAATTCCTCACGGAGGTGGAAGTGCCACTGATAAGAAGTCAACAAGCTTAGAAACATCTGTCCTAGCAGTTCCTCAAATAGCTAATTTGCCTTTTCAGCTGATGCTAGCATATTAGCAACTTAAAGCAGAACCTTATATGTTTCTTGATTTTTAGTGGGAGCAAAGATCTCCTGTGATCGAAGTGTAACAGTATAGCACACGATGCTATCCAGACCTGAACCGTTGCATGTACACTTTGTGATCATTCAAGCTAGTAATTTTGTATTCCGATAAGCGGTCCCGATCTTGAAACGATAAAACTGAGGCTATAGAGCAGGCACGGCCCTATATATTGTAAATAATCTCCTTGTAAATCTGTTAATTCATCTCATTAGTCAATATTCCAGATGCAGTGTTGTATGTAACCACCCGGAGCTGACGTTCAAACAGCTGATGCATATACGTGGAAATTGGGACAACCCAGATTTCCCAACTAGGATCTAGAATTGTACCTGGCAAACTTCAATCTAAAAATCAACCCACTGAAGTCTGCTCAGCTTATATTCTCCCTTAAATCCATGCCGACAGTACTCAACGTTTCACTCGCAGGGATACGAATACCAAACGTACATTCGCACACAGACCTTGGTGTTCTGTTTGACCAAAAGATGTCCTTTGTCAACCAGATCGACAAAATCAGTACCAAATTCTCTCGTCTACGGTGGATCTCAAAGCAGCAGCTGCTACACGTCCGACATCCTGTCACTGTTAAAAGGGTCATCACCTCCACCGTCTACCCACCATTCTCTATGGTACAGAAATATGGGCCTCTGCTGCACATACAAACCTCAAGCGGGTGTACACCGCTGAATACTGGTTACTGAAATAGGCCAATAACAGCAAGCTTCGGCTACCTCCCGCTACCACAACCACCATGATGGCACAAGCACTCGACATCCCGAGGTTGAAATTCCTGATCATGGAAAAGAGGCTGGTCCTCACAGCCAAACTCATCACAAGCCAGATATAATCCAAAATATTTGGAACACTTGCTCTTGGAGGATTCCACAGCCAAGTCTAAGGTCGGTACCAGCACTCGTGGCTCACCACAACAGGCTTGTACTCACTGAGAGATTTCTTCCCAAGCAGATGCTCGCTGCCCTCAACCGTGTGGACGCCGACATCGACAGCATAATAAGTAACAAGGACAGACACAACTTTATCAAAGCCCTTGAACCCTGATATATTGCCAAGTTGTATTTATTTCTGTATTTGTGTCTAGCTCTGTGTTTTTATGCTGTATTTGTATTTCTTTTGCATTTGTGATCGGTATTTTGTAGCCTTTTGTATTTGTATTTGTACGCCGTACTTATCTTTTCCCTAACGGCTATATGTGAACCCCTGGCGCTCGTCGCTGTAATGGGATATTTTGCTGTAACTCTACTTCACAATAAAGATTTATTTATTTATTTATTTGGAAAAGTTTAATCTCAGATTTTTCAAAGTTAATAATTCAATTTGTTTTCCACTAGGATATCACGATAAGAAGCACACTTTTTAGAGAGTCTTAGTCTTAATCAGTTTCTAAATCATTCTTCTTGTCTAAATCGAATAAATACAATCTTTCTTGCGTTTCGAATAAATAAAATAAATACGAATTTCAACACGAAATTTGCATAATCTTCACTTCCCTAAATGCATAATTTCCTTTTATTAAAATTATTTTTCCATTTTCATATGTTCTCTACACTACTTACAAAGATTCAACACATTAACGAAGATGCTAATCTTCGTTACTATTTACCTAAGAATTTGCACAACACGCCACTCATGATTTAGAAAGACAAAGATAATTTAATTCCAAGCAGTTTATTTAGAGGTCAGCACTTTTGGGGAATTTCCCAGTGCACAGTGACTGCCACACACACTGTCGGCATTACGTTCGTATTTGCTTCGTATACGAAGACACCGACGAGACAAGCAGCATCGTAAATAAAGAAGAGTCCAAGTATGTGCGTAATACAGCGTTGTCTGTTCTGGCTTGAATTGCTGTTTCAAGTGTATTAGGAGGAGGAGGAGGAGGGATCACTAAACAAGAACATTCACCTACACCAGCAGTTAAGAACACTCCATCGATCTGTTCCGTTTCTAAGCTCGGGAGAGAAGCAACTGAGGAAATTAGTGGGCCGTATTATCTACAGTCTCACAGACTTTTCCTTAATTTTCTCGCTAACTTCACAGAGCACTTCGCCCCACCACAACCGCTCCATCAGTGCGTCCTGCGTACCAGAAAAAGTGTGCAATCTACTCGTGTCTTCCCGAGCGAGCAAATCGCCGATGACGAAGAAAAACGGAGTGAGGAATGCAGCTGCAACCAATAGACGTCTTCGAGTGAACACAGACAAGAAAGAAATATGTCAACAAGCAGAGACACGGCCATGAGCCCACAATTAAGGTATGCACGTTTCCCGAATGGAGACATTAACAGCATTCGGTATTTTAAAAAATAAATAAATAAAAAAAGAGGGACGAGGACCCAGGGATGTGAGTGGAGGAAATATCGCTGACAAGAAAATTATAATTAAGCTAAGTGGCTTAATATGGCTAGCCATAGCCCTGATTTAATTACACACTACTGAATCAGCTAATTCAATCTACCGCAGGGAAGGTTACATGAAGTTTTGGCTTAAAAAAAATTCTCCGTACATCGAATCTAATTAGAAGAATTCCTTCCCTGAAATTTTCCAAGGATTCCTAAGTAAGGGTGTACAATTAAGAGAACAAAGCTAGCAGCAAACGATACAGAACTCCACCTGTCTGAATTGAGAATCTGGACGTATAATGACTGCCTGTAACTAATTTCGGCTAAGTCTGGAATAAACACTACAAAGTAAAACGTCTTCGTAGTTAGGATAAAAAGGAGAGCGCAAATCAATAGATAGGGGATGACATAAAACAGTTCCAAAAGATCACGAATGTAATCCACAAAAATCACAAAGAAACATAAGATGGAAGTGTGTATGACACACAGGGTATAATATTAAATTAGCGCTTCTAAACTGAGGTGCGCCGATTGATACTGGTCATCACAATAAAGTTTAATGAATAAAATGAAATAAAGCTGCCAATTTGTTAACAAGGGGCCCACTCGAGAAGAATTTCATTTAAAGGTCACCCCACCCAAATTAAAATAATCTGTTTGATATCAAAATATTTTTTTTAACAAAGGGTGCTGCAAAAAATTAACAAGGAGCTCGCACGAGCCTCCTGCAGCACACTTCTCGGTACAGTTATATCGTTATATAAACTGAAAGGATAACAGAAAGTGTAATACACTGTTACAAACCATGCTTAAAACTGTGGTGTCATTTTATCAGATTAAAACTGCTGCAATTTTGTTGACTTCTGAATCCCTTTTCATTGGTCGACGTTCAGTTAATGAGTTTTAAAATGAAAACTCACTAACTGAACGTCGCAGTGTTGTCTATTGATGTCAGTTCCTGCTATCCATAAACTGTTTTCTGTATAAAAAAAAAAAAAAAAAAAAAAAAAACAACTTCGAGGTAGGATAAAAAGGTCCTGGGTTTCATAACTGTATCCCTAACCTATTTCGTGGATATGTTTCAGTTACGTTTCCGATTTTTAAGAAAGCGGAAAATTATCAATAAAATTTCACGATTCAGGATGACCCATGATCGGTTATGGACCATCCCAAATGGTCAAAATGGTGAAATTTCACCATTATAGTTGAAATTTCACCATTTTGGTGAAATTTCACCAAACTTTCCCATGATCGGTTAGAGATAATAAACCCATCAGAAAAAAAAAAAAAGGGGGGGGGGGACGGAGCGCAAAGGAAATTTTGCACTCCATCCTCCCCATTAAGTTCATTACAAAAAAAAAAAAAAAATCCCCTATCCGTTTAAAATCTGATAGCACTTAAAATCACTGCCCAAAGCAACCGCTTCTGATGAAATCATAACAAGGCGCTGAATGCGAGTTCTTTTAAGGGTTACAGATTTTGGCAGTTACGTTACAATGCGACAGACTCTGGCAACTCTAACGTGGTATTCCGGAGATGAAATACATTTATAAGTGTTTCCGTTTAGGGCAGTCTTAGTGCTCGATAACGGAACAGACAAATTGTATTTCATTTGGAGAGTCAGAAGCGATTAAATTTCAGCTTCCTGTAAACATACAATTTAATCATTATTTTCAACCGGCAAGAACAAAGGGCAATTAAAACTGTTGACTTCTGGCAGGTAAATTAGCTATCAGATGGTGCCACCACCTCAATGTAACGAATATGATGTACAATAGGCATTTAACGAAAAACTTTCCGATTGTCCATTCATTATTTTTTTTAACATTCTCTCTCAGTAGTACAATGCGATACATAGCTCATTTAATAAGTAATGATTATGTAAATGATATAACTTATAGGCCATGACTGTGAGGAAGTGCATATAATTAGTTGCTCTTGATGCATTGGGCAATAAAGATCGAGCGCAAACTTTATTTTAAAACATTGCATCAGATTGTTTATGAGGATAATTAACCGTCAAAAGGAGTCCAAGGAACACAAGGCAGCGCAGGAACTGGTCGTGCAGAGCCAGGTTCTACAGGCTGAACAGCAGAATTCTGCGAAGTTCAGTTTGCAAGTGGAAAATACAGTAATGGTCAGGAGCATAATCGGTCGGATGATTTAACCAAGTCTAAGAATGAATGAATGACTGCTAGGGACGGGAAGTGTAGTGGCTACATCTCTGAAAAAAAATTCGGAGGTCTCCATAACTGCTTCATCTTCAAACAAACAAGTATCACCCTAACATATTTTATTCGAAAAATGAAAAAAAATCTTAACCTGAAGAACAATTTAACAAAAGGTGACGGGGTTTATGTCTCAAGAAGCTATTCAGCTTGCAAAGAGGGTAACATCATCGTGCCTTACTTATGGTTTAGTTGGAAGTCTCGTATCACAGCCTTATACTAGCTGTATTTTGTGACAAAGGTGTTGAGATGCCGTGGCAACAAGATATGCCAGAAAAGACAGTAAGGTCTGTAAGTGAAACGATGGTTGATGGACAGCTCTCGTCATTCCAGCAGCGTTCTGCTACCTGTTCGGAAGTACTCAGCAATCGCTTCAACAAGCTGTTTCAGACTTTTCTTCTGGAATATAAGAAGTCTGCAGTTATAATTAGATTGCTTTTTGAATTAGCTGCTTTCTAATTACAGCTACAGACTTCTTATATTTAGGAATATTCAAAGTTATTTGAATTTTTCAAAGTTATTGTGCCTAAAGGTATCTCAAAAGGTGTACGCAAATTTCATTACAATATAGTTTATGCATAAATAAATTACTGGATATGTCATATAACATCGACTACGTATTTTCCAGGCGGCATGCAGTTAACAGATGGCGATAATCTGATAGACTAAATACACTGGTGTTCAAAGAAAGTGAATCACCCAGGAATTTCAAATTTCTAAACCTTTTTCGCGATAGTATGTTACATTAATGACGAGCATCACAAATAGAAATATAAACAAATGATATTTATTTATAGTTAAGGTAAAGCTAAGTAATATTTGACAGGTGCTTTCAAAATATTCCAAAATGAGCATTTGCAACCTTTAAACAACAGGTTTGGTAAACACGATAATGATGGCTGAAATGTTATCAGAAGCCTTCAATTTACTTCAGTTTATCATTTTAAATGGAAAACAAAATGAAAAGTTCACCAGGTGCAAACTAATATTTAGTTGAACAGCCTCTGGTCCTGATGACAGCAGCACACCGTCGAGGCATTGACAAGATCAATTTCTGAAGATAATCAACTGATAATTCGTGGATCCAAACAGGAATTATAGCTTCCTCAAGTTCACAAAGGTCTTTGCTTTCTTTCTGGCAACTGCAGATTCCACACGATGCCAACAGTTCTCTTTAGGATTCAGATCCGAACTGTTTCCTGGCCAGCTAACAGTTGTAATGGACCGTTCTTCCAACCATTTTTTCACCTGTAACAAATGTAAACACGTTCCTGTCGAACCTCTAATGCAGAAATGAAGCTAAAGTAACTACAGAAGTGCCTACTTACACTTTTCGCCCGATGACAAGGAGCAGAGACGTCCTGAAAGATGCAGTCACTTGGCAGGTTGAAATGGTCTCTAATGGTTGGCAGCAATTTTCCTTCCAATATAGCCAAGTATCCATCCATCAGCATTTACGGAACATTTTATAAACTGCAGGTAACCTACTCCGCGATACGAAATGCACCCCCATATCCTTTGGGTGGTAGGGAATTTCACTGTAGACACCATACAGTCAGAATGCACCCCCATATCCACCCCCATATCCTTTGGGTGGTAGGGAATTTCACTGTAGACACCATACAGTCAGAATGGCATTCTTCTCCACGGCTAAGGCGAATCGTTTGTTTCCCATCAGAGCCATGCAGGTTGAATTTCTTCTCATTCGAGAAAATAACTGACTTCCACTGCTTGGGGGTCCATTTGACATGCTCCTTTTTTTTTTTTTTTTTTTTGCTGGCTTTTTGGTGTAAGGTGTAAGGTATGTTAGTGTCTAACGGCTCCTGGGATTTCTCCCATCTCCGCGGGTATACATTGTATCGGGCCAGAGATTTGAAGTATGTGAGGGTCATGTGCTGTATATTGCATTGTGCCCTTTGTTCCTCCGGTCTATTAGCCGCCGAGCCTCTAGTGGGACCCGACGTTACCACACCGTGCCACGGGGAGGCTGACCGGGTGCACCACTGATGCTAGAGTACGCTGGCTTTTTGGTGTGGGCAGCCCAGGAGTGGGACTGCTGGCACCCACCAGTCTTGCACACTTACTGGTGGGTGCGGGATCTAGGTGCAATATGCACCGTCAGAGTTAGTAGACCCAGGCTTAACTCCTCGTGCCAGGGATGGGCACCAGGTGGTAATTGCTCAATGGACTATCACCTGGTGGCAGAGTAGCCTGTTTCACTTTACAACACATTAAACACACGTGTACACACACTTACACTAACAGGCCATTATGAGAACATCGTATTATATGCTAAATTGGTGGAGATGGATGTATGTCCGGTGCCACCCTTCGACAGTTAAATACATACATACATTTGACATGCTCCTTACACCAAATTAATCGGGCCTTTTTCATTTTTTGTGTGAGAAGGGGCTTCTTCTTAGGACGACAAGGCCATTTTTGAAGAGGCGTCTTCTGACTGTTACTGCACTTGCTACCACTCCTGTATGTTCTCCCCATTCTCTTTTCAGCTCAGACGAAGAAACTTTACGGTTTTTAAGGCATAAGCGCTTCAAAATGAGATCCTGTTTTGGCGTAGAGACTCGTTTGCGTCCTGTTCCTTTTTTCCTATAAGCAGAACCAGTACTCTTGAGTTTCGAAAGAAATCTACTCACTGTCGACTGTTTACAAGACATCCTTCCTCACTTAAGCAGCAATAGCACTCTTTCTTCGTGGCGTCAACTGCACGTAACTCGCCATCTTGACACGAGCAAGGAATGACTGCAACTCTTGCAGAGCGTGCTTATACAGCTGAAATAACAGCTGATGTAATATATGTCATCACCTAAGCGTGTCAATCTTATCTGATGCAATCTGTAAGAAATATTGCCATTATTCGGACGATAATTACAATTTTAAGGGGTGATGCGCTTTCTTTGAACACCAGTGTATGTTCCTCGTGCGTAAGACCACGACACAAAACGGTACAGATAAAGCCCCCAACAAGACCAACAATTGGAGAAATTTACGATAAGTCTGAAACTAATGGTACGGTACAAGGAACGTTCTAGTAGACAAAGGACCTCAGCGAATGCAGAAGGTTGTTATTTGGAGCATTAGCAACTAAGGCCATATTGCTCCGAGAATATGCGGTGGTCATTCCCTGACCTTTCCGCATCGTCCGTATTTGGTGGTCACGGACTCGAACCCGGTCTAATCAAGAAGCGTGTGCTTCTTCCCACCTCGCTACGGAGGCGCCAACGAATGCAAAAAGGTTTGCTGTAGTATTACAAAGGTTTATGCGATCACAAGGCAAGGAAGGCAAACGAGAATGAACTCACGGATATGATATGCTAGTCAAACGAAGCAACTTTTAAGCTCAATCGTACTGCGAACTCTGGTAATTGTGTGTATTTTCCAAACATTCATGTAGACAAGGCCAAGAATTTGCTGGACTTTTGAGTATGATGTTCTCTAAGGCCTTTTTAGGATCGCTTTCTTTGAGGGAACTGTTACTGGTGCTGAGTATAACACGCTTATGCATTGTGCCCGCCCTTCTTCAGATATACAGGAATATGGACGTTTACTATCATCATTTTAATCGCGATACAAAGGGTTATCTTGACACTAAATTTCCGTACTGCTGCATAAGTCGAAGTGGAAGTAATGAATTTTCTAAAAGTTCGCCTGATTTGACTTCACCATACATTGCCTATGGAGTTCCCTGAAAGATATGATGTGCAATCGGAAAACAACTACAATCCAAGAACGAAACTGAAATACTGTGCATCTATCCCAGTATAAACACTTGCAGTTTTTTGAGATACACTGTATCTCAAAAAGTTTATGCTTGAAATGTAAACACACAAAACAATTGCGTAAGAATACGAAAAAATTATCGAAAAAAAAAAGAAAAAAAAATATATATATATTTGGAAAAAACAAAACTAATAATATCAAATACGAAATTGAATTTAAGCATTTTCGAATTCACAGTTTTGCCAATATTTACATTTCAGTCCGAAACAGATACAATCTTCTCGTATTTTTCTAAAATCTTGGTGGTTGACACTCTCATAAAGACTCAAAATATTACCGCATAACTCAAAAGTTATGCAGTAATATTCCTTTCTATTGTATATACTGTATTCATTTAATGGTGTTTTTTTTTTCTAGATTGATTTATTTCATTGCCTTACTCCTACTTTATTCCTTTTCTATTTGTTCACTCCTCTGTCTATCTTTCTCTCCATAAACTAAGAGTAATATTCATCATGGTAATTGGGTTTTTCTTTGATTAGCAGTAGCCCTACTCCTTGAACTTTTTCCTTATTTTTCTTCTTCCTTTTCTTCCCTGCTTTCTCTCCCAAAGCATTTTGCTTAATCCTTTTCTTTTACACACACACATAACATATATATATATATGTGTTGTGTATATATATATACAAACAAGGTAAAATATAATACGGACATCCTGCCGAGGAAGAGGTTGGTTATTAGTTGCGAGCAATATTTCTAACGTAAACACATTTTCTCAATCTAGAACTTTTACATAACTCATTTATTATTTAATTACTCATTTAATATTTCTAACGTAAACACATTTTCTCAATCTAGAACTTTTACATAACTCATTTATTATTTATTACATCAAAAGTATTTTAAAGTAGTGCAGGAAGACAGAAGAGAAATAAAAAAAAAACGATCACTTCAATAATAAATTTAATATGATAAATAAATCTTTGTCGTATTACCGTTTAAGAAACTGGATAGTGAAGGTACACACTAAAGATGTTAAAAATAATAGCTCAGGGCGACTGCCTAGTATTCCTGATGGTTAAATCGGTTCTGCGTGCATCGCCCACAGCAGCTGACAATATGAAAAATCTCTCAAGCAGTCTGTGAAGAAAGCAGTGGCCACCTCCAGGGTTGACGATAATCGTGACTGACTAGCTAGTCTAAAGGCTCGTGTAAAAACGATTGGAGAATACTGTACTTCGTGCGCTCTTTCAGTATTTTGTCACTTATAACATAAGCGAAAAAATGAGATGTCTATAATATTCACTATTCAAATAGTGATAAATATAGTCTCTTTTACCTCATCCCGATAAACGATATACTCTCTCTCTCTCTCTCTCTCTCTCTCTCTCTCATTAATATTTTGTTATTGATCATTTCGTTCTGCCATTTTAGCAGTTAATGAAATGCATTCAGAAAGTGGTGCCAATTAACTTTAATCTTAACAAGTTCTGAAGTTACCAATTTAAACCTAGGGTGAATTTTTCGACGAACATTCGGTCTTATGTCAAGATGTTGCCTAACAATTTTCCACTTCAATCCATTCAGCAATTTTATGTTCTGCCAAATAAACTTGTATGAATGGGATGCAAAAGAATGTTCTCCACCTTGAAAAGTACTATAAACACTGGTAAAAGTTATGCAAATATTCTTGAACAAAAATATTGCTCCTTGCTTTGCAGAGAAAAAGAGACCAGATCCGTGATTATAGGCTGTTTTGATTTTCCAGGTTGCAAGGTACAGCAACCACGAATCATACCTAGTTAAGATATCTTTCAAGCACATTCAATTTCGCTTTGAACACTTGTTTCAGATATTCTCTACTCACAGATTTTCTCCGAGAATTCTGCCTCTTGTTACAGAACTCAAAGATCCCTTGAGGGAGCACATCATTTTCCAATCAGAGCTGCATTAAGTGCATCGATTTTCCAGTGGTGTAAACAAACCTACGAAACCAATGCTTTCTAGAATGGGATCGAAGATCTGAACAACGCTGTTGACTTATCTGGAGGATACGTCAAACCATCTAATAATGCGTCAGTTCCTCCTCGCTATCCTTTTTTTTTTTAAACTGAATGAATGTACGCAGTATATCTTATCCCTTCCTTTCTACTTATAGGTTGTTTAACTTCTCTCAGGATCAGGTGCTACACATTCCACAGTAACCTGCTTCCATTAAGCAGTCCCAGCCAAATGGCAACACTACCCTGTAGTCTTTAGATGGCAGGTATTTAGAAATATGTCAAATTAGTATTAAACTAGAGCAACTGTTCTGTAATACGAAGCTCTTTCCTACAAGCAATTTAACACCTTACTCTCTAAACAAACTGCCAGGGGAATAAAATAAACAGCAGCGATATTTGCTTGTTTCCTGTGTAAGCAAGAAATGTGTTCCAGAAGATAAGCTCCTTGCAGAATCGTTCAACTGTCCAAACAAAGTTTGTATTTATGCACACCCGCTCTAGGCATCTCAAAGACGTCTTCCTGGATGCTTCTGCCTCTCCTTAAAAGTCCTTTCGTTCTGCGCCATTCCAGAAAGGTATTTAAGGAAAATCCCTTGCTCTGGCTCGATTCTTGTAAACATAAAATGCTGGATGCAGTGCACGCTGGCTGTTAAACTAGAACCGATGCTCTCTCGTATGATCGCCTTTACATCTTCCTGTTTGGATGATTTAGGCAACAGACAGATTAAAGTGACCGCGCCTGACGTCACTGTTACTGTACCTCTTATAAATATGCATCTTTTTAAAACCTACCAGCAGGTAGCAGCACTTACTACAGGGCGTATTTTATTGTCGTTTCTACCCTTCAAGAAATTAACTGCTGTCGTTAAAGACTGAACAAGAACAGACGGGACTACCACAAGGATAAAAGTTGAAAAACATCTTTTGGTCATGGCGTTTGCCATGTCCATCGCGTTGGTTTCTATGGTTACTCGTTAGGTGCATGAAGCGCGCATAACGTAACAATGAGCTGAGTTAGTTATAGACGTCTGAGCTCTTGCTAATGACGCTATATGTTGTGCGAACCAGATGGGGGGTCATTAAAAGTTGCTTAAGTACATACACAACGAAATGCTGAAACATATCTACGCAATCATGGCAACACTTGGAACAGGCATAGAGTGGGTACAGCTGTTACAACAAATGGTCTTAGATTCGGGGATAAATGCGTCTGGTACTTCTGATAATAACGTCTGGACATATCGACAATCAGCGGTGTAATGATGATCTGCGAATATTATACGCGAGGCCTAGCCACGATTGTCGTGAATATATATATATATATATATATATATATATTAGTGATAAAAAAGGAAAGAAAGTTAAAACGACAGCAACTGTAACTAATATTTACGGGTCAATGCAGTTGCAAGCAATCATGCAATACACCCATAATGTCTATAGAATATTAAGGATAATAGAAAATTATTAGAAAAAGTAAATCAATCCAATAATAATACCATCAGGGACCTAAGAAAACGCAAAAAAAAAAAAAAAAAAATTATTATCGCTTTTTACCGACAATCTAGATGACTTCAACTGGGGCCAACCACCCAGAATGAAGGCAAAAAACGACAAGAAGTTCTCTGTTTCTGTGATGATCAATATATGCTAAGTAATTTAAATCTAAACCAAATATAAACCAGCATAGGCCAAATATAAATCGAATGTAAATAAATCGAATGTTGAATGATGATAAAAAGTTAAGAAAATTTAGAATTATTAGAATCAAAGGTAAGAAATATAAGTAAAATATAAATGTAAGCATATATTAATCATCGTTGACCCGACAGAGAACGTAATTTAATGATTAAAATAAGATTAAATATATAATACATACTACATATTGACCGTATCTAGGACATAATGTAATAGTCGTCAAAATAATATGTGGTGCCCCCTATGTGATGGATGCCGTAAAAATAATTATAAATAAATAATTGAATTTAAGTTAACGCAAAGAGAAACATGCAGATAGTAAGAAGAAAAACTAAAGGAGTAGGAATAATAGAACCTGAACTCCACAAAGGCGAAAAATAGTGGTATAGATAAGAAATAGTTTCTCCTACGTCCTCGGATTGCCTTAATAATTTCGGAGAAATAAAAATAAAGAGTGTAGGACAGTATCCCGGGCATACCCGAGCCACAACTTATATCTTGTAATGTCTTTAAACTGTCCTACGCTCTTTATTTTTTTTTTTCTCCGAAATTATTAGGGCAATCCGAGGACGTAGGAGAAACTATTTCTTATCTATACCACTATTTTTCGCCTTTGTGGAGTTCAGGTTCTATTATTCCTACTCCTTTAGTTTTTCTTCTTACTATCTGCATGTTTCTCTTTGCGTTAACTTAAATTCAATTATTTATTTATAATTATTTTTACGGTATCCATCACATAGGGGGCACCACATATTATTTTGACGACTATTACATTATGTCCTAGATACGGTCAATATGTAGTATGTATTATATATTTAATCTTATTTTAATCATTAAATTACGTTCTCTGTCGGGTCAACGATGATTAATATATGCTTACATTTATATTTTACTTATATTTCTTACCTTTGATTCTAATAATTCTAAATTTTCTTAACTTTTTATCATCATTCAACATTCGATTTATTTACATTCGATTTATATTTGGCCTATACTGGTTTATATTTGGTTTAGATTTAAATTACTTAGCATATATTGATCATCACAGAAACAGAGAACCTCTTGTCGTTTTTTGGCTTCATTCTGGGTGGTTGGCCCCAGTTGAAGTCATCTAGATTGTCGGTAAAAAACGATAATATATTTTTTTTTTTTTTTTTTTTTTTTTTTGCGTTTTCTTAGGTCCCTGATGGTATTATTATTGGATTGATTTACTTTTTCTAATAATTTTCTATTATCCTTAATATTCTATATATATATATATATGTGTGTGTGTGTGATATTATATATATATATATATACACATTATGGCTGTAGGGTACGTTTTGCTAATGCAATGTCCCTGATCCATAAGCTATATTACTACTATTATTATTATTTTTTTTTTCGTACAGGCACTTCCCCCCTATATTAATTAGCTGTTAATACCATTATTCGTTACTATATATATATATATATATATCATTACAGTGACGCAGAGCACAGCAATAGATTCTCATTTTAGTGCCTGTATTTAAACCCAGGGGTCCTCACATTTGGAATCCCTTTCATATTATGCAACACACTTTTAGGCTGCGTTCACATTACAGGCAAAAGTAATTCGACAACACATTTTACTGCTCTTTATAAACTAATAACGCTTACGACTTCCACACTTTTCTCACATGCAAAACTCTGTGGCTTCCTTGCACTATGTGGCGAATACTATTACTATAATGTCTTCTGTCCTCAAATGAGTGCACCAGGAATGAAAGCTCGCTCTTCTTTGTCTCTGTTACTCGTTCTGTTTGCAATTAGTGGGGTGGGGCACTGGGGGCATCGTAACGATGTTTTCCTTCCAGTATATCGCCGAATGGGTTGTTGTGGTAGAGTTTTTAGGAGCAACTGAGGCCATATTGTTCCGTGTATACTGACTGTAAATCGCGTGTGTTCTGTGGTCGATTTTCTGTTTTCTAAACGAAAAACCATGCTACCTCCCCTGAGACCGACTAACTCAGCCACATTGTGAAAAAGGTCCATAAAAATTCCTCACGCCATCGACGAAACTCGAACTCAGGTCTTTTCCACCAGGTGTGGGGAGGACGGTGATTCTACCAACTGTGCTTCCCACGAGGGCCATAACAACCGCAACGGTCAGATGATGCAGTGTACACTACAATGTTTGTCACGCAAAGTTGTGAACAATTTCAACGCTGATGTCTCATCCACCACCCCGTTTCACGAAGTACGCAACTGTATGTAAATAATCCCTTGTCATATAAAAAAAATTAATTGAATAAGCCTTCAGGAAGGTAGATAGATGAAAACCCACTGATCTCGAACAGACAATTAACTACTTAGTTAGTAAGGCATTGCCAGATGATTGAAGAGCCAAAAGTGCGCGTCGTATTGTTTAACAAAATATTTCTTTTTCTCGTAACAATACGGTAAAGTGATTACATATTTTTCATAGAAGTATGAATGTTTACTGGGCTAAACTGATATTTTCATTACAACGGTATTCGCTAATGAACCATTTTTACACAAACATATGTTTCGTTCTTTATCACGTGGCAATGTCTTACTAACTGAGCGTTAAATATCAGTTCGAGATCATTCGGTTTTCATCTGTCTGTGTCCCTTCCTCAAGGCTCATTTGAGTAATTTTGGAAGTAGCAGTGGTTGTTTACTCAGAGTTGCATGCTAAGTGAAATGGGCTGTTGATGAGACACCAGTGTTGAAATTGTTTACAGCTTTGCTAGTATTGCATCACTGGCCGTTGAGGTTATTATGGTTTCATAAATTTGGAAATGGAAGACCTGCAGTTTAGCATTCATATATATACACTGGTGTTCAAATAAAGAGCATCACCCCTTAAAATTGTAATTGTCCGAATAACGTAAGTATATGGAAATATTTCTTACAGATTCCATCAGATAAAATTGACACGCGTAATGATGACGTAATATTGCATCAGCTGTTACTTTCAGCTACATAAGCACGCTCTGCAAGAGTTGCACTCATTCCTTGCTCGTGTCACGATGGCGAGTTACGTGCAGTTGACGAAGAAAGAGCGCTATTGCTGCTTTAAGTGAGGAAGGATGTTCTTCGATCATATTGCTTAGAGTGTCTTGTAATCAGTCGACAGTGACTAGATTTCTTTCCAAACTCAAGAATACTGGTTCCGCTGATAGGAAAAAAAAAAAAAAAAAAGGAACCGGACGCAAACGAGTCTACGCTAAAACAGGACCGCGTTTTGAAGCGCTTATGCCTTAAAAACCGTAAAGCTTCTTCGTCTGAGCTGAAAAGAGAATGGGAAGAACATACAGGAGTGGTAGCAAGTGCAGTAAGAGTCAGAAGACGCCTCTTCAAAAATGGACTTATAGCCCGTCATCCGAAAAATAAGCCCCTCCTCACACAAAAAATGAAAAAGGCCCGATTAATTTGGTGTAAGGAGCATGTCAAATGGCCCCCCGAGCAATGGAACTCAGTTATTTTCTCGGATGAGAAGAAATTCAACCTTCATGGCTCTGATGGGAAACAAACGATTCGCCGTTGACGTGGTAAGAATACCATCCAGACTGTACAGTGTTTACAGTGAAATTCCCTACCAGCCTATTGATATGGGGAGGGGGAGGGGGGTGCATTTCGTATCGCGGAGTAGGTCACCTGCAGTTTATAAAAGGTTCCATAAATGCCAAAGGATACCTGGCTATATTGGAAGGCAAGTTGCTGCCAACCATTAGAGACCATTTCAACCTGCCAAGTAACTGCATCTTTCAGGATGACTCTGCTCCTTGTCATCGGGCGAAAAGTGTAAGTACGCACTTCTGTAGTTACTTTAGCTTCATTTCTGCATTAGAGGTTCGACAGTAATGTGTTTACATTTGTTACAGGTGAAAAAATGGTTGGAAGAACGGTCCATTGAAACTGCTAGCTGGACAGGAAACAGCCTGGATCTGAATACTACAGAGAACTGTTGGCATCGTGTGGAATTCGCAGTTGCCAGAAAGAAACCAAAGACTCTTCTTGAACTTCAGAAAGCCATAATTCGTGTTTGGAACCACAAACTATCAGTTGATTATCTTCAGAAATTGATTTTGTCAATGCCTCGACGGTCTGCTGCTGTTATCAGGACCAGAGGCGGTTCAGCTAAATATTAATTTGCACCTGGTGAACTGTTAATTTTGTTTTCCATTTAAAAAAATATAAAATTACATTTTATAAGTTTCGTTTTAATCATTTTGCAATATTGTAACTTACTGATCTGATTTTTTTAAGTTTTTTTTAACTGTTTTCCTGTAGCGAAATTTCATTATAACGAATATACTGTTTTTGCCTGCACGAACTGATTATACATGTACTGAATTTCACTGTACAGTATTTTAAAAATTCAGACGGAAAACTTATCATAGCCGTGAGCTCAATAGAGGATGTACCCATTCGGCGATATACTGTAAATAAAACTTCGCTACGATGCTTCCAGTGCCGCACCCTACCAATTGCAAACGGAACGGGTAACAGCGACAAAAAAGAGCAAGCTTTTAATCCTGGTGCATGCATTTAGGGTTAGAATGGAGAAAAATATGAAAGTCCGAAGTGTTATTAGTTTATAAAGGCCAAAAAAATATTCCGTTGAATTACGACTCCCACCAGCGTGAAAGCAGCCTTACAGGGTACACCAAACGTATTGAAGGAGCTGGGGGGGAGGAATGAACCAACTTTGTTTGTGAAGTTGCGTTGTATTAAACAAGCTATTAAAAAGCCATTACACAGAAGATCATCTCTAGGTATGATATTACTGTCATGTTGATCTTCGTTTCAAGGAGAATAAGCTTCTTGCTCTTGAGATATAGACCCGCCCTCAAGGGGGAAAAATGGGTAAAAGAGGGGCACAGATAAAAGTACCAGATAATTCTTTCAAGGTCGTTTTTTTTATGTTATGTGATCACTTGTATATTTGTTGTCTTCTGTTTTCCATTTTTATTACATGAATTAAAAAAAAATAAACAATAATCAGTGGTCAGAAACACAATATATGTCATAAGAGACCTAACTGAACAATATTTTACACCCTTTAACATTCTTAAAATGTTTTAATAACTTTTAATAAATCTAGAGGGAGCCACTATTACATCTATAGTATAGATAGTAATCCTGCTCTGATATAAGCTAATAAAAAATGACTGTCTTCTTTCTTTTCTGATGTGCGTCATTATCATAACTTTTGGCAACTGAGTATACATATGTCAGTCTGTTCTTCTAGGTTTCGTAATGATAAAGTAGATCGATACGAATAGCAGTGTTCTTTTCCCCCCATAAGCCATCTGTCTTGCCTAGAGGGAAGCAGCTATATCGTCACCGGTGTGGAGACTATCTCTAGGCTATGCAAGCAAGATGAAAGCATATTTCTCATCACGTATCACAATAGCGTTCTCGACATACACACAATGCTGGGAAGAAAAGTCTAAAAATAACAATGAATTATTATTTCTTACATTTCGGATACAACTGCAAGATATCACAAAGGCACGAAAAAAAATCCTATTTACATAACTCATTTTAAGAAGCTTATTTGACAGCAAAAGTAAATAAATGGATGAATTAATTCACCCTCCCTCCCTGTCGTTTTCAATTCAGCAAACGGAAATTTTTCATTTCTTCCTTAAAATTTGACTTTAATTAAATGAAAGTATGTGTGTATGCAACAACATATCACTTTTCAATTTAATTTTCGGAACGAGAGCACACGGGAGAATCCAATTCGCGTCATTATTCCAATGACACAACAGTGCAAGCTCATTTGATTGTATTAATTTATCCTGATGATCTTGAATACACTGTATTATTTAAAATTACCTTATCTAGTTCTTTCCAAGAAAATTAAATCGATGGTTACGATTTTTTTTTACTTAATAATCCTCAACATGCTAACCTGAAGTAATATTTGTTTCATTTCATCCAAAATGAAGAACCTGCAAGCAATGTACCTCCGCAACAAAATTATATTCTAGAAATAAAAGTATCATTCCAGAGCATGGCAGTGAACTCATAACGCGGGGGGTTTCTACCTTTAGAAAGAAGTATGTCCCCATAATCATGCGAGAGAACTGAATACGAACCTCAGGAGATTACTATCAGCAACACAGAAATTAAATATTACATGTGAAATTATCTCAGAAGATTAAAATATTCTCCTCTGTTTGCTTGCAGACCGAGGTGCCATTTACCAAAACTATATAATCTGCTTTACAACAAAAAGCATTAACACGAGTTAATAGAATTTGTTTTCATTTAGGTAGGTGCATTAAATAATCAATGCTTATATTAATGCGTATATGCGCGTAAAGGAGATGGCTAATAAATGTACAGTTAAAAAAAGAAAAATATAAAAAGTAACTACAAAAATAGTCCAGGACAGTTTCCTCCCACGATGCGTTCCTCAAAATTCTAATATTTATATTAGAAATTATTATTTAGAAAATATTAGAAATTATTTTTTCATACACTAACTTTTATAAATTTGGAATAGGTTCAAACAGACCTCAGGCAAAAAAAAAAAAAAAAAAAATATATATATATATATATATATACACACACAATTTCCAACTTTAAAACATGCAGTTGTTACAAGTAATGACTCTCCTACAAGAACAAGAATTTCATTAATGGTAATAATAGGCAAATAGCAAAAAGGCGGAAACAGCATTATGCGATACTGCGGAACCCGATTAATGCATGTACTTATAAATTCTGAAATGCGAAAGGGTATTCTAATTCATCTGCTTTCTTTAACTGTTTCCAACTATGACTCAAAGACACAAATCTCCCAATAAAAGTCGTTGCTATGTTGGAAAATCTGTTTAGAATGCTGGATGATGCCTAATCATTGCGAGACTGAGCATGTCTGCCTGCTGTTAATTAGGGTTGATCGCGTAGCACATCTTGACGACTACCATGTGATTACTTCTCCGTCTACAGTGAGGAATTATATGCTGTCTGAAAGCTCTAATAAGAGAACATGAAATGAAATCTGTTATAACAGAGTCCATTATAAGGAGATCAATAATTCAGCTAACATCTGAAGTCGAAAATCTACAATTACATGTATGATTGATTCGGTTCCATAGCTTGCCTTCATAGGGACGGATATCATGAGTCTCCAGAGTATTGGTGTTTTAATTGGTGGTTCAGTCCTGCAATGTCCTTTATTGGTCTCCGGAGTGCGTCGACCGGAAAATATTCGTTCTAAATTACGCTTTTGGGTCATTACCAGGAATATTTATGACGGCCAGATCACGTTTTTGATATTTAATCTGATTTAAGATAATTGAATTCAGCTGGTCTATAACATATTGATTGCTATACGTCGCCGGGCTCCAATAATCATCTATTCGCCTTCTCTAGAGAATCTTCCAACGCGAGTTTCAGGGATTTCATGGAGACTAGTTTATATTAAAACATCCTCATCTGACAGTAAATTCGATTCTTCTGTACAATGATAAACTTGCACTGCGTCCCATGCTTTTGAACGGTACTTTCACTCAGTTGGATAAGGACAGTCTTCCCCAACTTTTTTGAAGCCGATACAATATTTACGTGCCAAATCTGAAATTGACTACGTCTGTTATTAGCTTTCAAAGGGAAAGAACACATCCACAGAGTATGAAGCATCTGAAGAACTATTCATCGTAAATTTTTTACGTATTATTACTCAATGATTGTATTTTAATCAATCAATTACATCAATATATGCAATGAAAGGAAACTGATGATATGATGCGAAATTTTGACAATACAGATAATTGAGCTAACATCTGAAATACTCTTTGGGACACGACGCAACACTTTTGAAAACACTGGATTCTGGTATCTTCATGGCTGCGCATGGGTTATGCACGGATACAAAGAGCCAATGATTATTTAACAAGCATCTGGAAAAGAATTTTTACAAAACTTTCCTTGATGTCTGCTCAGTGTCAAACTGCAATAGGAAATCAAAGTTCTTCGAAGCAGCGCGTACCCGTCTACCTTCCTTTGTTTACACGCGTCTGAGCACGAATGCACTACACACACACACACACGTATGTGTATATTGGATCTCGATATAAAATATATTTCTTAGTGAGGATCGCGGTAAAAAAAAAAAAGTATGAAAAATCACTGCTCTAGACTAGTGGTTCTAAATCTTTTGTCACTCAAGCCGCATTTGAAGTTAAAGGATGCATATTCACGGCACACCTAAAGTGATTGTCATTGAACTCAATGGAGTTTCTCCTAATCTCGCGGCCCATCGTTTGAGAACCACTACTCTAGACAGTCACTGACTATGTATTTCTATGTACAGAAATACATCTCCCACATGTATAGACAAGATATTTCAAAAGTTCCCAAAGTTTCTATGTATACTTAGGGCCATATTTATAAATTTGTGGATGTTACACAAAATAACCGTAAATGGGCTCTTATAGAGAGAATCCGGGAAAAAATAATGATGTTTGAGACTCTAATTTAGGGTTATTTCATGAAAAAAAATAAATAAATTAAAAAAAAATAAGATGCAATCACTGTAGCATATGATAAGCTCTGAAGGAGTACTATACATTCCTAATTTTAAAAGATAATCTAATTAATGCAGCAGAACCTGTATCGTGAATTTTCATGGGCCCGCCCAAATTTAAGAGAGAGAGAGAGAGAGAGAGAGAGAGAGAGAGCGAGAGAGAGAGCATGACGTCAAATATTGGCTTCATGGCCTCAAAGAACATAAGAGAATGCGCGGTCCGTTTGCATCTCATAATTATCCAAAAAACCTCAACAAACTGAATGGAATAGCAACTACGATCCGGATAGTTGCTGGGTTCTCCAGAGCAGTGTTTCTCAACCTGTGGTCCGCGGACCACCAGTGATATAGTGATGGGGAGGAAGTGGAAGAGGCGCGAAGGACAAGCGCAAAACACACAATATTTAATTAATATTTTATTAAAATATAAAGGTCATTGACCGATTCCAAGACTTATGCTTGATATAAAACATTTCTTTAACATAAAAAGCATTAGGGTCAAGCAGCGACATCTTAATTCCAAAAAAATGTCCT
Organism: Mastigoproctus giganteus; assembly: GCF_048544385.1. Taxonomy (NCBI): domain Eukaryota; kingdom Metazoa; phylum Arthropoda; class Arachnida; order Uropygi; family Thelyphonidae; genus Mastigoproctus; species Mastigoproctus giganteus. The sequence goes on along the minus strand of NC_143581.1, from coordinate 228,481,961 downwards.
TGGAGGACAAAAAAAATTCAAATCCTCACTTGAAAGTCATTGTGTGCTGTGATTGTCGCTGTCAACATGTCCAGAGACCGCCATAAGCTTTTAGTATTATTAGACAGTGCAGTTTGCTTTTTTGTGTGAGTGGAACTCTTCCTGTACAAAACTATTCAATTGGTGCAAAAAAACGTCGACATAAATAGGAATATTTTTGCTTACTAATGAGGCGGCAGAGGTTTCAAAGGTGGAAGAGAAACTTCAGATTGACAAGCAACGCATTTCGTTAGCCAGTTAGGATAAAAGAAGTTTGGGGGAGGAGACCAACTTCCAGCAAACGAACGAACTTTTTTTTTTTTGGCTGGAAAGGAGAGGGGGGGGGGATCACCTAGGAGAGAAGAGGAAGAAAAATAAAGCTGATGGCTCCCCCAATCAAATCTGTTCTGTCTTTTCTCAAATTTTTACTAAGGATTAAAAAAATGTTGAAAAGTATTTTCATTTGTTTGTATTTTACGTACAGAAATTTTCCTGAAAATGTATGAGAATAACTTCAGAAAGCTACATACGATGTCATTTCTTTCCACATTCACCCCAAGGTTAAAAATCTTAGCGACGTCACTGCTAGAGGTCGTTCTACATAGCAAAGGATTGATCACTCGACACTCTAATTTCAGCATAATAACGGGATGGAAGCAAATGATATCAGAAATCGGAAGAAAATTGGAGTCGGATTTCAAAACACCGAGAGAATATTCTTCCTCTCACAATACAATCAAAGACCCCTTTTGAGGATTGATTGGGATCATTATTTTTTCATCAATTCACAGTCAACCACTCAACAGGAACCCTCCTGAAGGAAAAAAAAGGGGAGGGGGGAAGAAGAAGCCGAACACAGTCAAATTACAGAGACGTGAGGGGCGCGCCTCCACCTCAGACTTCCATTCGCCCTCCGATAAAAGTATACTTAATAATTACCGCAAGCTGTCATCTTCCGTGCAAGATATCTCTGCGTGAACCTGCCTCGTGTTCTGACCTCGGTGTAGGCAACAGACGAAAAAAACCAACCAAACAACACCGGCAGATCGCATTTCGCACCTCACCTGCGTCTCATCTGCAGAGATGAAAGGCAGCCATTCACACATGCCCCAATCAGCTGTCAACTACATGTTTTAAATGTACTTCCTGCCCAGAAGTATGGGATACCTTTAAAATAATTTGAACTTGTCCACGAAGAATAATGAAAGGCATCGTTCCTACATGATGCTGTAAATTTATAAATTTACAAGATGAGAAATTTACAAGTACAGTACTAGCTGCCTACTCATGGTACCTGAACTAGACAGCAATTATTGATTAATAAATCGAGAAAAGAAAACAATCTAATCTTTTTATACTACCTAATATTTGCAATACTACAAAGGGTCTGCAATCTTTCCATATATTCTTAGAATTTCAGAAAAATCCTGATTATATAATTAACGTGATTGAATTCACTACTTCTGCATATTCTTTCTATTGGAGAAATAGAGGGAAGCAGGGCAAGTTGCAATATTGGTGCATAAAATGCAAAGGATCTCGACCGTATCATGAGCGCCAATTTCGGATTAACTTTTTTCCCTTATCACGTGTTTGTTTACCACCACATGGTGGTGGCAAATCTTATGGACTTCAGTCTTATGGAATCAAGCGCACTATGAACTTTTCAAAGAATCAAGTTCACTGTGAACTTTTCAAGGAATCAAGCACACCATTTACTAATTCTTCAACAAAATCAATCATATACTTTTCCCTGAATCTGATCACAAGGCAATTGTAACAACTTTGTAAAAAGTATTATTCCAAACTCGTTTTTGATAAAACTATATGTCGTTATAGTGAGGAGATTCTGATTCCCACACACAGGACAGCCACTCCAAGATTGGTTGGCCAATCTTTGATTGGGGGAAAGTATAAAGGGCTTCTGGAGTTTTTTTTTCAAAATAATAATAAACTGGGTAAACGGTGTATAATTATTTCAGAATTCATTTAGTATTCTTAGTAATCCCAGAGAATAAACAGAATTTTTTTTTTTTTTAATCATTTTTCCAACTTACTGAGCAAAACCACCAATTTAGCCCACGCCTTTTCTAAGGTTTTATAAAATACCAACCCAGAATCACTTTCCTAAATTAGGAGTAATAAAATAGGAGATTCTTATGATATTTAAACGGGATGTTGCACAGGATACCTTTATTAAGTATTTGAAACGAGAGCAAAAGGCCAAAACTAGTAAACATTCTTTCGTTTGAGTAATTACAATGCCGTGACCAGGATTCGAACCTGGATTATTCCGACCACAACACAATGTCCTAACCACTAGACGATCACTGCTACGAAGAAAGGACCTGTTTGTCAGTTTGATTTTTTTTTTTTTTTTTTGTAACGGTGTAGCAGCAGAATTACAACTATGAAGCAAAAGGGAGGAAACAGCTGCGAAATGTATGATTTTTAGACTTTATTAATAAAAAATAGATTCTAAATTTTACACAAGGAAGATTCACACCAGGCAGATTCACAAAATCAAACCTTGTCATCTGCCAATACATCCTTGCTCTCCTGAATCGTGACACTTAAACATATGTTTTCTTTCTCTCTCTCTCTCTCTCTCTCTCGATATGTCTAAAGTTTATTGACAGTATACATGCGACCTATTAGTTCACAATCTAAAACTTTCTAGAATCGATCTTAAGATGTATACTTGGTTCTCTGAATTCAAAACACCAAGTATGCTGTTTATCTGACATATCAACTTGAGTAACCGCGGGTCGAGCTGCCTCTATTTTCATGTCCTACCACTGTCGCGGTAGGACGCGAAAACATGAAAATAGTGGTTGCCATTACTGACTTTCCACGCTGTGGAAGAACAATAACGGCATTCACTTGGAAGGACAGCGAGAGTAATTTTCCAGGATAATTTGTATGCACCTGGAAAAGCCCTGGTCATGATGAACTGAATATTCACCGGCTTTTTCAAGTCATGACGGAGTTAGCCAGTCGAAAGATGATCTTCATCATCTCTTCCCCCGGAAAATGAGATTTTTCAGTCAGAAAGACAGCAAGTATCCGTTTTATTTGTAATCCTATCTGGACCCGTTGCGAAAATTTCGCAATTGGTAGCAGTTTTTCTCTAGCTGTCGTAAAGAAATGTAGTCTGTGCTTTGCCGTGAGCTGTTGTTGTTATTTGGTTTTTAGGAGCATTAGTAATTGAGGTCATATTGCTCAGGGGATATGCGGTGGTCATTCCCTGACCTTTCCGCATCCTCCATATTTGGTGGTGACGGGCTCGAACCCCGGTCTAATCAAGAAGCGTGTGCTACGCACTGCGGCTCCTGCCCACCTGGCTACGGAGGCGCCATTTTGCCGTGAGCAGGTAAGCCTAGGCGTCGATTCCTTTCTCATTTCTTGTATCTGAGGAAACTTATAAATTTTCTTTCGTTTCACCATTTTTCCGATTATTCAAAATGTGCACGTTGCGTAACAATTTCACACGTACAAAATGTAGTACAGTCTCTATAATACTTCTTTGAAAACGACATTTTTCATATTCTTGTGCCCTACTGGCAACCTTATCTTAACATTCTGGAATGATCTGACCCAAGACAATTGGCCGTGACTAAATACAGGGTTAGTAAGCGAAATTCCGACTCTATCAAACGTTTGCCCTTGACTTTTATTTATAGTCATCGTAAAAGCCAGCCGAACAGGAAACTGCCGTCTCTTAAATTAGAATGGCAAAGTAGAAAATCAGATGGAGTCAAATCTCCACGCGGTAAGAGTACCCGTTTTCCTTTAAATAATAATAAATAAATTTTCTGTTTACACTCCGGGACGACCAAACGGTCAGAGGACTTCACAAGAGGGAATACTAGAAACAGCACCGTATTCAGCAGTCACAGGCTTGAACCCCGGTCACTCAAGGCACGTGTACTTATGCACCCGCGCGCCTGACCACTAGGCTACGGCGGCCTATAGCTTCTCCTGTTATTATTTCTAGATCCAAACAAGTCTCATGAATAACTTTGATTATAAGTCTCGTACCATTGACCAATCCTTCTGAAATTGCCATATTCCGCAGTAAAATAAAATGATCCCTAACTTTTTCACACTTAAAATGTAAGGCTTGACAATGAACACACCTTTCACTAAGTAAGCCAATATTGTGACATATTAAATCTTTCGGATCCTTAAATGCACATATCAGACCGATCCTAGATGCTTTGCAGGTGTACGAAAACGCGTTTCTTCTTTGCCGCAAGGTGCGTTCAACACCACCAGTCAGAGCAGCAGGGCTAAGGTAGGCATCGCTAGTACACGTTCCGTAAAACAAAACTACTGTATTCGGAATTTTTATATTTTTCCATTTTTCTGCACACCGAAGAAGAAATATCTTCAATTTGAGACCACTTTCAGTCCGATCGATTAAGCCTATCGTTCACAATGGCCGTCTCAAGAAAACGGCGTCAGTATTAATATATAGATACTCGTGCATCAATGATCTTCCTACTGATATCAGTAACTTAAATGTCCAGCTACTTCTGTTTGCTGATGATATGCGCCAGCATTTTCGCTTTACTACCCGTTTATTCTTGCAAGGCTTCTTCGATACAATCAGCAACGTAACTGGCTTGCACATCACTTGCAACTCGATTTTTATGTATGTCGCATGTGGATTTCGCAACTCAAAAATTACCAACCTCTGGTTTCTATATATTTTAAAAGATTTCGTAAAAAGGTACTTTATGATTATGTCTGAATCGCTCTCCACAAAGGTTAATTCTCCCGGTACTTGACTAAAAATCCTGCCTTGTGTATTTAGTCTTTAAATTGGCTAAAGGAATATAATCTGTCCCCCCCCCCCCAACCACAAATTTATTATTGAAAACAATGAAATGAAACGCTGAAATTCAACTTAGATTTATGAAATATATACGCATCAAACATAAAACTGACGTAATTATCATGTTTCGCAAAATGTGTGGTTTGTTGTCTTTAAAAACCTAGAACCTCCGTGGCAACTTAGTCGGCATGATACATCGCCGTATGTCGTTTGTTTAGAGAGGTCTGGGTTCGATTTCCGTCGATGACTAGTGGAATTTCTAAAGTCCTCTTCAAACCAGGATGCAGTCAGCCAATCTCAGGTTGACAGCATCCTGGATTGAAGATTTCCCTCCGGTGAGTTATTCCGGTTTTTCAGCAGGCACAAAATACAAAAGGGCCAGTGAACACGCCTCTAGAAACATACATTAATCGGAAATGAGCGACAGCTAGAGTGCCGTTAAAATACTAATTTGAATCTATGTACATTGCACCATCAATACATGCTTGGACGGATTCAGTGCAATAGAGCCAAATTTAACTCCCAAACAGCCATCAAAGACAGCAGTCTGTGCGCAATCATTGATTGGTTGTGTGGTCTTCGTCAAAATGAACTGTTTCGTACTGCTGCAATTTGAACAACGAATAAGCATCAAAAAGTTTTACATGCATCTGGGAATGTCTTAAATCTGTCCTTTTGTTATAACAATTTCACAAATTTTAAATCATCCCTTGCGAGTCGAAAACCTGTTGCTTTGCACTCATCCCATGCCCTTTTGCAATGGTCTGAACATTAAATACATCAAAATTGCCAGCTTTTTGTATACAAAACAACCAAATGTCTTCAGAAAATTCAGTTTCCCCATTTGTTGGAACACCTGACAGGAATAACCCCTAGTTAATCCCAGATCCTTCAAGTAGCAATAATTCGTGTAGAAAGGAGTTACCGCTTGATAATAAAAAGAGAGTTCTGTTGTAATGAGAGCCATAAAGTGGCCATTATGCATTTTCTCTTTCGCATTTCTTGTTTCCCAGAATGGCCATTAGCAATTGTAATGGTTGCCTGTGGGGAAGAAGGATTTTCTCAAAGGATACGCCTTGTTTGGCAGCAGGTGCTTATGTGACCACACCCTGCTGAACTCATCGTTACAAATTTAGAATTCCTCGGTGTAAATTGACATCGCAGCCACTCTACAACGTGAGTTCCATTTCTACCGAATGGTTGTTTAAATAACGAATGCATACCGAACATTTGATAGTATTGTTTCTCCATAGCTTGACTTCATCGGTTTCCAGCGAACAGTACTTTCAAAAGAGAGTGGCGACTGCTTCTGATGAATGGACGAATCGATCTGTGGTTATTTTCTCTACCCTGATCTCTTGAACTTCCCCCTTCTCTGGGATTTTTCATCAATTTATCTGCCAGAGAAAACTTGAAAATCTATCTTCCCTTTGGGGTGTCATTAACAGGATAATTAGCGAAAAATTTTCCGCCATACATCCAAAGGTTGACTTTCTTATCTCGTTAGGCTCTGGGTTCCGTCTCTTCGCATCTCCTTGCAGCTACAAAAAGTAATTAAGTGTGTGCGTGTAGCTCACGTGACCCGCCTCGTTGCCACGTGGATCTCTGAAACCATCGAAAGGAACAAACTGCGCTTAACTCACGTACACCAACTATGCAATCGCCGCAGAACCAAAAGCTACACTTGAAGTCGAGCGCCCCTTCCACACTCTATTTTTAAACAACCAAAGTGTCTCCTGCTCTTCACCCCCTGCCTGTCCTAGATAAATGTTCCACGATTTGACCTCGGAGGGTCACGCCGGGACTTCACTTGGAGACGGGCTCATCGTATATAGTCGCCATCCGATCTCTTCACATCTCTGGGGCGCAGCCACCCAGACAGACTTTGCTACCTGTGATGACGTCATAGTTTGGTAATCTGGGCCTTCATTTCTTCGGCCTAATGCTTTGAACAGTACCGGTCGGAGCGTATGAATATCCATGGCTGTCATTAGGGTTATTCGGTTTTAGATCTTCACCCTCTCTCTTCCTAATGCACTACCAGGAATGATTAATCGATCGTGGTAATTGATGAAAGTACCGAGGAACAAGTGATCAAGCAATAACAAGGAAAATTTAAAACAAAATGTCTAAAGCACATTACAGAGTAGGATAATAGGACCAAAGTACAACACCGATACAAAAAGTGGAGATCAAAAACACAAATCAAAATATCAACAAGTGCAAAGAAATCAAAGTCATCTCCTTTATCCACTTACAGTTTCCAACTCCATTGCGAAACGCCATTCCTTAACTGTATTTCAACCATGGGATGAAACGATTCTTTGCAACCAAAGAACTCCCCTTTATCCTCTGCCAACAACGGCACAAAAATATACCTCCACGTCTGTTTCCATAGTAACATCATGTGTTCATGCTTAGAAGGGTGTTTTATGATTGCAACTAGCACCTGAAGAGGGTTGGTGTGCAGTTATATTGCGATAGTGGCTCGTCTCGCGGAGAAGAACTCGTCAAGCGTGAATCAGAAGAAAAGACGAAAGAATAAATTCGATACTAAAAAAGTACACACACACACACACACACACACACACACACACACACACATATATATATATATATATATATATATATATAAAAGCAGTGCACCAATGCTTACAACCATGGATAATAAATGAAGGAATTGCAGAAAATTAAACTGAACCTGATCCTGGGAAATTCTGCGTTTTTCTTAGAGATTCTGGACGCAATCTCCACCACCACAATCACTCCAACATTCGGCCACTGCACTTCAGCACAGTTTTTCGATGCAATGTTTGCTAATAATGTGTAGGTCAACTGAAATTTCTGGATTGGTCAGTGATTGTGGTTTGTGTCAATATTCTCCAATCTTACGCGCTGTGAACACTTTTCCCTACTCGCCAGTAACAGCTTATTTCCAACATTTCCTTTACCAACATTTAATAATGATAGCAGTTCGGTGTTAGTCGAAAACGTTTCTTAAAGATTTCATTAGCTTTGACTTACCCTAATGACGTAGGTTTAGGAGCGGAAGCTATTTTTATGCCATCAGCTCGACTAAATTTACATTTTTTCCCCCTTCCATTAAGTTGGAAACCTTTTGAAATTTTGTGAATTTTTTTTTTTTTTTTCATACAAAGATGCTTAAGAGTTTTTTTTAACTGAAAAACAAAAAAAAATTTTACTTTTCTCCATCGACTGAATTGCTCGAAATAAAGTCTTAAATGGGTTCACTGATTCTACTAATTTCACCCTTTCGAACCACTACAGTACCCAGTAGAAATATGGGACACCTCGTTATACACAATATGAAGTGCTATGCAGACAACAGGAATTAATATTAAAATAACGCAAGGAAATGGATATTTCTATCAGTTACAAAAAAAAAAAAAAAAAAAAAACGCAATCGTTCATACTTTCCTCCATCCCAAAAAATATTACTATCCGATCTGAACTTTTACCAAACGCTCTGCCTCAACCACCTGGCAGGCATTTTATTCCAGTGATTTACAACACTGCCAAAAATGTAAACTTCACGAGATTATATATTTCTGCCCACTGGTTCTTGTCTCTCCTACCAGTGAAAATATCTCCCACGTTACTAATCCTCAATCAGGTGTCTCAAAGATGCTTAGTTACCAGTTTTGTAGTCCACTCCTTTTAAGCAGTTATTCATACGGACATTGATTAGTGCCCCCTCTATAAATCTGTGGTCCTTCTCTGAGCGAACTGTAGAAGCTCTATGTTTTTATTTTTTTAGGTGCTACCTCCAGACCCGAACAGAATATTCCTAATGCGGCCTCACCATCGTCTTACATAGAGACACAATAAGATCCAACGCAATCTCCTTAATTTCGAAGGCTCAATAAATCGTTGAGAGGACGGTACATGCCTTCTTGGCTACCTATTCACACTGCTTAGTAAATTTCATATCTGATTGACCTAACAATTTTTAACTGATCACCCTCTAGTTTGTAAGTACAGCGCGGATTTCAGTCAAGGATTACACTGCCCCAGAAAGCAGTGTAATCCTTGAATATTTTGGTATGCAAATACTTATTTTTACTTGCAGGATTACGAGGGTCCTCCTGGGGATGAATGATAAATTATAATTTTGTAAATCTTCTGCATAAAAAGTGCACCCAATGAGCATTTCATATTCCTGCCCAGTCAACGGCAAAATTCATGCGGTATATAAGGTCTCATTAAACTGAACTAATTCTGCAAAAAAAAAAAAAATAAATAAATAAATAAAATAAAATAAAATAAATAAATAAAATAAAATAAAATAAATAAATATATATTTATATTAAATACATATATTTTATCGCTGATCTTTAGCAGGTGTAGCTCGCCTTCTGGTTTTAAATACAGAAACCTTGCTAATAGCTGACTTGGGCAACGTTGCTAAAACCATTTTCTCACAGGAGAGAGAGAGAGAGAGAGAGAGAGAGAGAGAGAGAGAGAATCTTTATTGCCCTTCACGGCCACAAAGCCAGGGGTTTACAGCCTCCCGATACTTCCAGGATACTCGAACAATTATTAACAAAATGAAAAAAAGGTAACTATACAAATGAAAACATATTTCAATATAAAGGAGAGAACTCCTCACAAAAGTTAGGTCTGATCGAGCTGGCTTAACATCGAGATAAGAGCACCAGCTCAATCAGACAGATCAGTCACTGCTGATTAGTCCTGCTAGTCATAATTTTTTTTCCGGTATGTCCGGTCAAATACGAATTTGTTCAGGTCAGCGTCAAGTGCCGGGTTTGCTTGTGCATCTGCTGAGGGAGGAACCTGTCCGAGAGATGGAGTCGTGTTGAACGCGGGTAGAGCTCGGGACTGGCCTTAAGGGCAGCAGGGGAAATACTCCAGCCACAGGCATCCCAGAATGAAGGTGTTGCAATTATGCCTGTTATTACCTTGACTGTTGCTAGGAGGCGTTGGTCGTCGATTAAGGTGGGAAGCCGTGGAATCCCGAGAGAGTCGGTAAGCTGCGTGGTGCGAATCAGAGCTGGAAGGTTGTGCTTCCTGTTGGCCCACTTTACCAGCCAGAATTCTGCTGCGAAGAGTGGTTTCTTTATTGACGGTGCCGCTGAGGCCCAAATTTCAGCAGCACAGAGTAAAGGTGGAAAGATAACTGTTCTTGTGTACTTCACGGTTGTCTTTTTATCGGTGATATGTACGAGATGTTGTTTTGCTATCCACCTCACATGTGCACATGTGAGGAGCATGGCTAAGTTTAGCATTAGTAGAGGAATATGATGCAAGAAAGCAAGCTTACACAGCATCAACCAACAAAAAAAAAAAAAAAAACTTCCCATTTCACCCATCCATTCGCTCCAAAGGTTTGTCCAGCTCTACCTTGAATTTATTTAAACTGTCAACGTCCACAACGACAGATGGAAGCTTGTTCCAGCAATCAAATACCCGCTGGATAAAGACAAATTTCGGCACATCTATTCTACAGCCGTCTTTCCTCAATTTGAGTTTATACCCCCCTCAGGTTCGTAATCTGAGCAAGAAGGACCCCATCAGCAATGAGCCTGCTCAAACCATTCAAGGGGCCTTATACAATTCAATGAGATCACCTTGAAGCTGCCTAGTCTCTAAACGCTACAATTTGCAAAACTTGAGCCTTTCTTCGTAACAGCACCCCTTGTTCTCCTCTCCAATCTCGTTGCCCTTCTCTGTACTCGTTCCAGCAACCCTACATCCTTCCTAAAATGTGGCCTCCAGACCTGTACGCTCAAGGTACGCTTTGTATAAGGCAGTCACACACTCAGGCCACACTCAAGGTGCGGCCTGACCACTGCCTTATAAAAAGGGATCATCACCTCCTTATCCCTGCTAGCAAAATTTCTGCATATCATTGACAAGACCCCCCCCCCATGACCTACTCAGTCTGCACTGCTCAGAAAACTTAATATCTGGCTGCACAATTAGTCAGGTCTCTTTCATTCTCCACTACCAGAGTGTAGTACCACACAGTTGTTACATTTAGCTGGGGGTTACTGTTACCCATATGCAGTACTTTGCATTTGTCAATGTTAAACTTCAGTTGCAGCTTTTCAGCCCATCTGCCCAACTTTTCAAGATCCTTTCGCAGTAGTACTACATATGTCATTAAGAACCCTGCCAACCTTTGTATCATCGATAAATATACAAAACAACAATGGGCAAAACATCGAACCCTGGAGGACTCCACTCATAACATTAGTCCACGAAGAGCAGTGTCCATTTGTTACCACTCACTGTCTTCTCCCACTCAACCACCGTTTTATCCATTGTAGCAACTTGCCCTTAATGCCATACCACTCCAATTTGTACAGTAGTCTTCCATGCGCAACAGTATCAAAATCTTTCATGAAATCCAAGTGTACGATATCAAAATTATTTTGACCATCCAGTTCCTTTATAACCACATCATAGTATTCAATCAAATCGGTCAGACAAGACTTCTCCAGAGCAAACCCTTGCTGTGTCTGAATCATTACTGCAGTCTTGTCTAGATGATCCTGTAACAAGTGACTCCATTATTTTACTCAGAGGAGAAGCTAAAGTAACCGGAGTGTAATTACTCGTGGCACACTTTGATCTGCCTCCTCCATTGTGAATATATTTGCACATCTCCAGTCCGCGGGGACCTCTCCTGAATCCAAGGATGCCTCATGGCTAGGGCTAAACGTTAAAGGTTTGCTTACTTCGTTTGCCGCTTCCTTTAATATAACTGGATACATCCCATTCACCCCAGGAGCCTTTCTTAGGTTTAACGTAACAATTTCTCCTCCACTTTGCCCCTGAAAAGTGGAGGAGAAATTCTGTGCTCCACTTCCCTACAGAATTCCTCACGTGTGAATGTAGATGCAAAATACACATTCAGTTTGTCAGCTACCTGAGCAGGTTGTTGTTGTTGTTATTTGGTTTTTAGGAGCATTAGCAACTAAGGCCATATTGCTCCGGGAATATGCGGTGGTCGTTCCCTGACCTTTCCGCATCCTCCGTATTTGGTGGCTCACGGGCTCGAACCCCGGTCTAATCAAGAAGCGTGTGCTATGCACTGCTGCTCCTGCCCATCTGGCTACGGAGGCGCCTACCTGAGCAGGATCATCAACAGTCGAACCATCGGTATCAAGTGGACAAATCTCATTTCTCCCCTTCCTTCTACAGTGTATACAGGGTGTTTAAAAAATGATGGTCAATAATTTAAAGGTGAACTGTACAGACTACAATATGCAAAAAAAAAGGCTAGTAAACATGGGTCCTTAAGTGAATCGTTTTCGAGATATTGCACATTTCTAGTTAGGATCCACCACTAACAAGGAGAACTGTACAGAGTTGGGATCTACCACTGACTTGTTTGTTTAGGTTAGGTTATGCTCATTCTCTCCCTTTCCCCTCTCTCAATGCTCTGAGACGTAGCAGGCATACTAGTACTTGTCAAAGGACAGTCGACATGGAAAGAGGTTACGGCAATGAAGAGTATGCGGACATGCACTTCATGTATGGTCAAGCCAAAGGCAGTGCACTCGAGGCTGCACGTTTGTACCAAGAAGAATTTCCCCGCTGAAGACAGCCCAACAGGCGCACATTCATCAGGGTACATCAACGCCTAAGAGAACACGGGCGCTTCGCACAGGGAGTACAAGCAGGTAGGCCTGCTTGTACTCCCTGTGCAAGCAGGTAGGCCTAGAAGCATAAAACCTAATGTTGACGAAAGAGTGTTAGAAAGAATAAATTATTCAAGTTATTATCTTAGGGCCACCCGTAAGTTCTGACATTTACCCATATATTTATTTGTCTGTAAATTGCGTGTAGGCGCCTCCGTAGCCAGGTGGGAAGGAGCAACAGTGCGTAGCACACGCTTCTTGATTAGACCGGGGTTCGAGCCCGTCACCGCCAAATACGGAAAGGTCAGGGAATGACCACCGCATATTCCCGGAGCAATATGGCCTTAGTTGCTAATGCTCCTAAAAACCAAAAAAAAACAACAAACAAATTGCGTGTGTTCTCTGGTCGATTTGCCTGTTCGCTGGACGAAAAAACCTTGCTATCTAAGCCTGAGACCGACTAACTCAGCCACGGAGTGAAAAAAGCTCATTAAAGTTCCTCGCACGGGATTCGAACCCGGGCCTTTTCCACCCGGTGTGGGGAGGACGGTGACGATACCGCTGTGCTACACGCGCAGACAGGTTAGTTTGTACTTTTCAACTTTAAATTATTGATCATCATTTTTGAAACAATCTGTATAAAAGACGTTTTTACTGTTTTTCTTTGCATCCTTTTCCAAAGATTTCTCATAAGCTGCCTTTGCTTGCCTATCCTAATGTGTGACTTCATTACAGACTAGCTTATATCTACCACAGGCTTCCGTACCGCCTGATAATTTATATGCATCCCATGCACTTTTCATCTCCGCCACGAGTCTCATTAGTTCATCTGACATTCATTTCACTAAAATGAATTCACATTAGTTCACCTTAAACATATTGTTAAACCTTGAACAATATTTCTTAGTTGGTATGAAAAGCCTAGTAGCTTCCAAGATTAATTTCTTGAATGCTTTCCATTTAGAATTTTCTGTTGGTAAATCATCAGTTGGTCCCACTGTATAGAATTTAAAAAAATCTCTGAGAACACTCTAGTCACCTTCACGAAAGCAAAACCCTTCCCTTTACCTCTGATGACAATTACATCTTTAAGTAAATCCCACATCAGTATACTGTGATCACTGCCACCTAGTGGTTCCTTTATCTGCAAATTCTTAATGCATGGATAATCACTGCTGATAATCATATCAAGAGTGTTACTCCCTCTGTTGGCGCCTCCATAGCCAGGTGGGCAGGAGCAGCAGTGCGCAGAACACGCTTCTTGATGAGACCGGGGTTCGAGCCCGTGACCATCAAATACGGAGGATGCGGAAAGGTCAGGGAATGACCACCGCATATCCCCGGAGCAATATGGCTTTAGTTGCTAATGCTCCTAAAAACCAAGCATCCCTCCTGGTTTCCTCTCTAACATGCTGCTGTAGAAAACAATCTAAATGTAGTATCGTGTACCGTTGTTCATCAAGAAGGTCTTCCCCTCCCCCGCCAGGAAATGTGGAAGGAAAGGCACCGCGCTAGGGCGCGGTACAGGTCTTCATATGGCGCCTTTCCAGCGTCGCTGAATTTGTCTAATCCGGTGTAGTTATCTGTTTCTTGATGGCTTCATTCCTGCAGTAGATCTCAGTCCAGTGGGTGTGACAAGTCTTGTTACGTGACGACAGTGTCTCTGCTGACTTGTTGGGTCCGGCTTACCACAAGAACAGGTCCAGGTCCCCTCCAAGTGTGGTTTGTCTCTTCTTCCTTCGTAACATGGCTTTATAGTGTCAGTCCGGTGTCCCTTTCTTGTGGGGAGTTTGTCCCATCTTTGGTCATTGAGTTTTCGTGTTGTACTTGTCTCTACTATATGTCATTTTAGGCTGGGGTTTTTCAGTTTGGCCCATCTTGGTAGATGGCTATTATGTCTTCCTTCTGGAGAAGAGTTCTTGTGCATAGCGGCTGAAGACTGTGAACTCCTCGGACGTTCCTCGGTTGTTGATGATCCTGCTCAGATAGCAAACAAACTGAATGAGTAATTTTGCATCTACATTCACATGAGGAGTTATTAAAGTTTGAAAATGGCAGAAGGTTATCAAATTGTAGCAGGGTGCTTAATGATTTTGTAATAACTGAGAGCAAAGTGGAGGAGAAATTGTTGGGAAAGTCTTGTCTGACAAATTTGATAGGATATTATGATGTGGTTACAAAGGAACTGGATGCAAAAAATAATTTTGATATCATATATTTGGATTTCAGGAAAGCTTTTGACACTGTTGCGCATGGAAGACTTTTGTACAAATTGGAGCAGAATTGTATTAAGCGTAAGTTGCTACAATGGATAAAAGAGATGGTTGAGTGGGAGAAGACAGAGGTTGGTAATTAATGGGTGCTGCTCTTCGTGGATTAATGTTATTAGTGGAGTCCCGCAGGGTTCGGTGTTGGGTCCTCTGCTGTTTTGTATATTTATCAATGATATTGATGAAGGTATATCAGGCTTAGTGTCGAAGTTTGCAGATGATACAAAGGTTGGCAGGGTTGTTAATGACAGTAGTGGCAGCGTGCTACTGCAACAGGATCTAGATCATTTGGGCAGATGGGCTAAGAAGTGGCAACTGAAGTTTAACCTTGAAAAATGCAAAGTACTGCATATAGGTAGAAGTAATCCCAGAGAAACATACCACTGTGTGGTACTACACGTAAGGTGGTAGAAATGAAAAAGACCTAGGAGTAATTGTGCAGTCAGATATGAAGATTTCTGACAATGGAGACAGGCTGCCAGGGCAGGTCATGGGATTTTTGTCAATGATATATAGGAATTTTGCTAGCAGGGAAAAGGAGGTGATTGTCTCTCTGTATAAGGCAATGGTTAGGCCACGTCTTGAGAACTGCGTACAGGTCTGGAGGCCTCATTTTAGTAAGGATGTAGATTTGCTCGAGCGTGTACAGAGAAGGGCAACAAGATTGGTGAGGGGAATGAAGGGATCGTCTTACCAAGAGAGACTTAAGTTCTGCAAATTGCAGTGCCTGGAGACTAGGCACCTGCGCGGTGATCTGATTGAGGTGTATAAGGCCTTGAATGGGTTGAGCATGCTGAATTTAAGTGGGATCCTTCCACTTGTTCAGATTACGAACCTAAGGGGACATAAATTCAAATTAAGAAAAGACATGTAGAATAGATGTGCGGGAATTTGCCTTTAGCCAGTGGGTGGTTAATTGCTGGAACAAACTTCCATCTGTCGTTGTGGAAGTTGATAGCTTAAATAAATTTGAGGTGGAACTGGACAGGCATTTAAAGGGAATGGTGTGATTTTTTTTTTTTTTTTTTTTGGCTGATGCTGCATAAGCTCATACACTTGCTTTCTTGCATCACATGCCACTACTACTACGTGTCTAGTAGGTGGTGTAGAGTGTGTTTAGTGTTAAAAGTGTATGGATTTTGTACATGTGTAGTGTCGTGCACCGTTGTTCCTCTGGTCATTTAGCCGCTGGACCCCTAATGGGACCCAACGTTGTCACACTCCGCCTCGTAGAGTCAGACCAGGTACACCACTATTATAGTTATTTACTCTGGCAGGTCTTGCCACCTAATTTTCTGAGATTTCAGTGACTAGGACCTTAAAAAAAATAAATAAATAAACCCTTATAGATAGGGGTCAGCCAAAAGGAGTACTATTTATGCGAATAGATGTCATTAAGTTTTTGGGTGTAGGTTCAGACACTAGTAATTGTAAGTTAGAGAGAGGGATGGGAAGACTGAAGGCTGGGGGGAAAAGACAGAGATGATCCCCAAATCAGTGGAGCAGCCCCATGCCCCACCCGAGGGAAGAGAGGGGCGGCAAGGGGGTCCCAGAAGTCACCTCTTTGCCTCCACCGGGAGTGGAGGCAAAGGGCCACACAAGGGAGTGTGGCTAAGGAGGGAGGGGGAAAAAAAGGACGGCAGGGGAGGGAGTAAAAAAAAAGGTCTTCTCCCCCCTGCCAGGGGTTTGGTAATTAAAAGTGAGCAAGGCTAGAGCACCCTATTCAGATCGCCCAATAGCATTTGGCAGCAGAAGTGCGATCTGTCCGGTTGTCCCAGTCTGATCCCAAGAGGGATCAGACCAATTATAAGTTCATTCGTGGAAGAAATCCCATCCGCGCAGTCCATCTGTGGTTTGTAAGGTCCGTGGTATTAATCTTGAGCGGGTTCCTTCGCTACCTTGGGTCGAGTCCTCCGAATCCTTTATTATGCTAGTTCAGTCCCAAGGGAAAGTCTTGTATCTGGGTGATGCCAGTTTGGTTTGGTCCAAGGATGTTAAGTTTTTTCGTGGTGCCTGTTCTTGATCCCTGTAGATAGCAATAAGTGTCCTCCTTCGGGTGAACAGTTCATGGGCGAATTTTGTCAACTCGTTATACTCCTCTTAGTAGGTGGTGTTCCTCATTGTTTGGTACGTATTGGTTCCCTGTGATTAGGAGGCTTCTAAGCCAGGTAAAGTGTAAAGTGTGTTTAGGGTCAAACGGCGTCAGGGGTTTCCCCCATCTCCGCGTAGTTTACATTGTGAGTGTACCAGTTGACTGGAAAAGCCAGAGATTTAAAAGTGTGTGGACTTTGTATATGTGTGATGCCTTGTACAGTTGTTCATCTGGTCATTTAGCCGCTAGGCCCCTACTGAGGCCCAACGTTGCCCCACTTACGGCCCGTGGAGGCAGACCAGGAACCCAGTAGTTTTAAGTTTCAATGTGGCAGATCCTGCCGCTTAATTTCCTGAGATTTCAGCGGCTAGGACCTAACAAAAAAAAAACAAAAAAAACAGAGACGCGTCACCGTAGGGGTAGAATCGCTTAGTTTTTATAGGCCAAGTTATGGGTGTAAAGTAATTTAGACATGTTAAGTTTTTGGTGTGTAGGGCTTTCGCTAGCGTAAAGGTAGAGAGGGGGGGGAGGCAGAAGGATGGGGGAAGAAAGACAGAAATATGGGGCCAATAGAGTAGTTAGCCCCAGTTTTCAGTGGAGCATGCCCTTTCCCCACCAGAGTAGAAGATATGGGGTGGAGAGGAGGGGAGAAAACGAAAACGTCCCCCCCCAAGGATGTAGGTATAAAGGTGAAGGCCCTCTTCAGATCGCCATATGGCTATTGGCAGCTACTGCTGCATTTCTGTTTACAAGTTTTTTCACTCATGGGGCAAGCTCCGTCCTTGTGCTTGTGTCCCTCATCTTTAGTTGCAACCCTTAAATTGTCTAGGCTGGTATCTCAATAGTGATACTTGATGTCAGTCATTATAGATGGTGATTAATGTCCTTCTCCTGACGAAGAGGTCTTTTGTGATCTGGAATAATGCTCTATATTCATCCTCAGTATCTATAAAATGGGATTCCAAACCTTTTGGTAGTTATCTTATTTTTGTTATAAGTACCCCTCTGAGGTCTTCATATTGTGGGCACTCGTACACTATGTGAGTCCAGCTTTCTGGCTCCTCGCACGTACAGTTGGGGTGCTCAGTGAGTCCGAATCCGTGCAGCTTCTCATTGTAGGGTCCGTGTCCTGTTATTAGAGATGTCATATGGTACCCTGGGAAGTACCGGGTTGGCGGTTTTGGGTAGATTTTCTGGAGGTCTGGTAGATATCTTCTGGTTATTTCGCCCTTGGTGGTCTCCGTCCATCTTCTCTGACATGATTTTAGCAGGTGGGTCTGTAGCCTAGTTTTTTTCTGTTTCTAGGTTGTTTGCTGGGTCAATTGGGTAGTCCAGATGTGTGACCGCCACTACCCTGGATAGCAAGCAGAGCAGACCTATGCGAACGACCTCCAGGTACAAAGGAAGCGCTCCAGCGAGTACCTGCAGTGTTGGGGTGCTCACTATGCTACATGCACGCGTTGTAGTTAAGAGTATGGTCCTTTGGATCATGTCCAAGATTCTTCTATTCACTGCCAATGCAGTTTTTGGGAACCAAATTGCTGAGGCGTAAGTAATTGCTGGGAGAAAACGTTGTCTTCTAAGTCAGGTCGTAGGATTGTGTCCACAAAGTCGCCTAGACTTTCCATGATGGGGTCGAAAAGGTTGGCCTTGGCGCATCGCCGCCTTAGTCGCCCTTGCGCCATAAAAACCAAAATCAAATCAAATTGAAAAGGTATGATACAGTGGGCTCAGAACTGGAAAAACGTTACTTGTTTCAATAAATCCCAGTTCCTGCTGTTTCACGCTTTTGCGAAGGGTAGATAAATATGGCGAAAACTGCATGCGTCCATGGATCCATTCTGTCTGGCAGGCGATATAAGGGTGTGGGCGGTGGCTTCGTGGTGCATATTGGGCCGCTTAATATCAGTACAGCAACATTTTGATGCAGTAAGTTATCTAGAAATTCTTTCATGGCTGCAAGGCATCATTTACGAATGGTTTCTTTCTACAGGATAATGGAATCACAAGGCCACAACTGGTTGCAGGAATAAGTGATAAAGTCTACTGCGATGGTCTTTCCAGTCATCAGATCTCAATACAATTGAGCACCCATGGTGGGATGATTGGAACGAGCTCTTCGGAGTAAAGATTCATAATCAGCCAATTTGCAACAGTTGCGGGAAGCAATTGTGTCAATCTAGCCAGCATTCCTGCACTACTCTTTCGACACCTCGTTAACTCACTTCATGTCACATTGAATCCGGGCTGTACTGAGGACTAAAGGAGACCGTCGCAATTAACTATGTGTAGCTAATAAAAAGGCCAATGTTTGTAATTTAGAATGTTGGGTTCTTTGAAATTTTTTCTGAAAAAGTCTGAACTAATTTCTTTCCGTTTCGGAATGTGCCCGTCGCTCACATTTTTTCGGTATCAATCAAAGTTCTATAAACAATTTCTCTTTCATATTAAGCTCTTCTGCTAACTTTTGGACAGTCAATTGACGATAAAAAAAAAAACTCATTATATGAGATTTTTTCCGCGTTGAATCAGTACACGTTGAACGACCAGATCGTTCTTATCTTTAACGTCTTCTCTTTCTTTCATCTTGATCACTTACTCCAGATAAAAACGGTGCTCTAAATTTAAGAAATTCCGCCTCCAAAATGTTACAAGCCCGTGTAACATTCTGAATGTCTGCGGATATTTTTACTCCAATTTCATTAAATTTAATATTAATGTTTTGTTTTAATAAGTTTACACCCATACTTTGACAAGTAACAACTACTGCTTTAATAAAATCCTTTCTGTTACACAAAAAAAAAAAAAAAAAAAAATCTAAACGACTCATATTAATAATTCTGACTCGGTCAAGTAATTCAGTTAAGAGCCTCACCAGCGTTAGCACAAGTCGCCCACAAAAGTCGGGTGGCGCTTCCGTAGCCAGGTGGGCATGAACAGCAATGCGTAGCGGACGCTTCTTGATTAGACCGGGGTTCGAGCCGGTGACCACTAAATACAGAGGATGCGGAAAGGTCAGGGAATGACCACCGCATATCCCCGGAGCAATATGGCCTTAGCTGCTAATGCTACTGGCGCCTCTGTAGCCAGATGGGCAGGAGCAGCAGTGCGTAGCACACGCTTCTTGATCAGACCGGGGTTCGAGCCCGTGACCACGAAATACGGAGGATTCGGAAAGGTCAGGAAATGACCACCGCATATCCCCGGAGCAATATGGCATTAGTTACTAATGCTCCTAAAAACCAAATAACAATATCAGCTAATACTCCTAAAAACCAAATAACAAACAAACATAACAAAGTCGGGTTTCATAATGCATCGTATACACTGAGTAGACAGAAATCGCTGATATATACCTAGTAACGGTTAGACCCATCTTTCGCCAGGATAAGGGCAGCCACACGGCAGGGCATTGCGTAAACTAGTTCAGGAAAGCGAAGTGTTCCACAGGTATTTCCATCCATGCTTGCTGCAGTGCTGTTCATAATTCCATCGCATTCCTGTGTGGAGGATCCAAAGCTCAAAACGTACCTTTCCAGAGCATCCCAAAGATGCTCCACAGGGTTTATGTCCAGTGAACGGGGAGGCCATTCCATGGTGGTAAAATCTTCGGAATACTCTTCGAACCATGTTCTAGTCACCATGGCTCTGAGGGGCCACATGGCAATGAACTTTTCCAGCATTGTCCTGCTGGAAAAGTTCATTGCCATGTGGGTACACGATGACCATGAAGGGATGCAGATAGTCTGCAAGGATGGACACGTAACCTGAGCCGTTCAGAGATACGTCTAGACGTACCAGAGGTCCCAACATGTGCCAGTTGAACACGCCGCAGACCATTACCGACAATCCAACTCCCTGAACAGTTCCTTGTTGACATGACGAGTGCATAGCTTCGCGTGGTTTCACCCAGATACGCACCCTCCCGTCCTCTCCAAATAACTGGAAACTGGACTCATCACACCAGGAGACCAGTCTCCAATCATCCCAAGGTTCAGTGCCGAAGTTGTTTCGGCAATTTGAGGCTTAAAAAGTTTGTGTCGTGGCGTTAGCAATGGGACTCTGGTGGGTCAGCAGCTCCCATAACCTATTGCGGCTAATGATCGCCTAATGGTCTTGATGGAGACATTTCTGGCACCTCCCTCGTTGAAGTCAGCGGTGATTTCTGCCACTGTCGCTCTCCGGTTGACTGAAACAATGCGAGTGACGTCGACGGCCACGTTCATCCACTACCTTTCTCCGCCCACAGCGCCGTCCACGATGAGATGTTATTCCGGAAATGCGTATTCCCGATACACTCTTGATACTGTCGAACAGGGTAGTGCAATTTCTGTACCACTTCCGCGATAGAGTGACCCATGCATCGGGCATCCACTATCATCCCTCTTTCAAAGTCGGTTAACAAACGACGTTTATCCATACTGGCATCAAATTACCGTCTACATGAATACAGTGAACCTATATACTGTACTGCAAAGAGGTGGGTTCATCCACTAGCGAGAGGGGTGACAGCTTTGCGTTACCCAGGAACCAGGTATCCCATGAATTCTGTCCTTTGAGTGTACTATAACCTGCAATCTATTTGGAACTCCTTTCGATGCTAACGAAGTAAACAGACCCGGATGAAAAATAGATTGCACTGTCCAGAACCGTACAACACGGCCTTTTTGGGATGACCATCCGAACAAGGCAACTGGCAACAAAAGACGCCACACAAACAGACCCTTGTCGCTGTGTTCCAATTAATTTCAAAGTGGGGGCTCCTGAATGCATTTTAAACACTCCACTCCATAACTCTGGATGCACCAATTTTGTGAAATGCAGCTGTCATTTCTTTACACAAACACGCTATCATGATAAATGGTTAGACCCCTGTTGGAGAGCATGTCAATAAAAACACTTTTACAGAGGGCCCCCCCCCCACCAGAAACTTTTGCTTTCATTAAGCCAACCAACCACAGGACGCCCAATTTGCAGAAACAATATACTGATGCTTCATGGTTTAGCTATATCAGCATTTCTTCTAAACAACTGAGTCCAACTTAAATAGCAAGACAACAATCCGAGCTACAAAGCCAGACATTTGGGAATCTGGTTTAGGAGAAAGATGATATACAACTGGCCTACTCAGTACAAAGGCCCAACCTGAATTCTGCTGAACATCGTTGCAACAGGTTCGAACGGCAAATAAGACACAGTGTTCTTATTTACCAACAAATAAGACACGTAAATGAATTGCTTTACAGGACACCGAAGCCAAAACAACAATTTTCTCGTAAACTGCCGGTGTCCGAATACTTTTCCAGATACAGTATAATATTCCAGTGTGCAATTTAAATAATCTAATTGAAGTTTCAGGCACTGATTGGGTGGAACACACAAATCATGCTAAAGTGGACTGTCAGTGTGCCCACCATACACACAACTGATAAACACTATCATTATACTGCTAAGTGAAATTTTCATATTTATTGGCCTGCCTCTCTCTCTCTCTCTCTCTCTCTCTCTCTCTCTCTCTCTCTCTCTCTCTCTGGAGTTCCTTCAACCACACCTTTTTGCTATCGGCACCAGGTAAGACCCCCCACAAAGCACATCACTCGAATTCATTCACCTTCAAGAAAACTGAATGTCAAGATAAAACCCATTTTGGGATAGCTGTGCAGGAAACCGCATACTGCAATTTGAAAGCTTCAAGTTAACAAGCGGGAGTCGCCGAGGTAACAGAATATCCCCGTATGATATTTCCGAAGTCAGATAACAGCGGCCCTAATAACAAAATTGTGCAGTAATGGAGAGATAATAAATAATGCTCTTGTGGTAAATCGCCAATTTTCCTGACATCTAGAAGCTGAATCGTGTCTTCCGATGGTTTAAAATTGCGGCCAAGTTCTGAATAACTCAATCGGAAAAAGCATGCTGTATAGAAGTCCACATCCCTTCTCTGTGTTTTTCAGTATAGTAATTATTTTCTCAATTACACACATGACTTTCACGTCCAGAATATTACTTTAATTTCTGTTTACGTCACATCTTTCGAGATGGTTATCGTCTAAATGATTGTTACACAAACAATATGTACATGATCCAGATTTTTACATTAAAAAGCTTTGCTTAAAAGTGTGTGTGTGTGTGTGTGTGTGTGTGTGTGTGTGTGTGTGTGTGTGTGTGTGGTCAAAACAAATTTATGGTCTATGTGAAATGGCAGAAAGAGAGTATTTACAGAGTATATTTTTATTTTAATCTGCCGTCTTGAAGTAAGATGGCCACCTATTTAAATTCCTTGTGATTTACAGTTCGACACACACACACACACACACACAGAGAGAGAGAGAGAGAGAGAGAGAGAGAGAGAGAGAGAGAGAGAGAGAGAGAGAAGGGATGTGAACTTTTATACAGCATGTATTCTATACACCTTCAGAATATCTTTGGATTTCGTAACGTATACAATGGTGTATACGTTACGAAATCCTAAGATATTCTGAAAAGGGGTATTTATTTGGATCTTTCACCTGAAACAAAGTTGAAACGGCAATTCCCCCCCCCCTCTCAATTTACACAACTATTTACACAAACAGAAGAACCATTACCAAATGAGAACCATAACAGGCAAAGCTATCATTTATCTATACACAGCCCAGTCAAAACATTATGACCAATCCAGCTTGGTGGCACGCATATCACGGTGAGAACTGGTAAATGTGATATTGTAGGTTCATGGCATGCAGTCCATACGAAGGACTTAATCGACATGGACAAGAGACGTGATCTCATTGGGCAAAAGACGTGATTTATGTGAGCTCCATAGGGAGCTCACATAAATGTATGGAACACCTACCTAGTCGGAAAATTCTTACACAACCTGGAAGAAGCCTATTGCGAGCTGTGACCATTGCATATTGGGCAAGGTAAAACTTCCTGTGGTGCCCTCTACTTCGGAGCTTGCAAAAGGCCTCCATGTCCCTTACCACATTTTTACAACTTTCAAATCGCCTTTCTGCAAGTCTGGATCGATTGATGTGGACCTATCGCCTGTGAAATGCCAAGTCGGTCCTACGACTTATACAGTATTCTAAAATAAAGAAATGAAACAAATCTTTCTTTGGTTAAGGTACTATTTCTTACAGACTCAGTGGGCATTTGGGTATTCCTTCAGATGTCTGGAGAGAATGCCGTGGAGTTACTTCACCGCTCTCTCTTTGAGGCTTCCAGCACATCTATGAAGCAAAAGAACTGTAATAGGATTCCAGTTAAATGGTGGTCGGTTGAGTTAAACAGTATCAAAAGCCTTTCTAAGATCTAAATATATGATATCAAAATTATTCTTTGCATCCAGTTCCTTTGTGACCACATCATAGTATCCATCAAATCTGTCAGACACTTTCCCTTAACAAACCCATGCTGTGTCCGAGCTATAACCAGGCCCGTGCTTGCCGATCCTTTCATTGGGGGAAAGGAACAGCGCGCACGGGCCTGGGTCCCCGAATGAAATGGTTTAAAATACAAGCGCCCTCCACCCCACACCATCAATCAGTCCCGATAAAGAGGACTGGATAGTCCTAAAATTAATTCTAGTACACAGGCCTCTTGAACCTTAGCTGATTTTTAATTATATTCATTATTAGTCACAGTGAAAGTAGGCTCCATTAGTTCTACTTAGAACTTCTTTTTTCAAGTGATTTTTTTTTTTTTTTTTTTTCATAGGCTACAACCAGACATCCAAATTTTATGAAGTGATAAAGGTATTGAGACAAAAGAAAGTATTTAACTTTAACTGAAGAAAAATGTTCGATTCCCGTTGAGACGGAAAAGGACTTTTATGGGACTTTTTTTCCCCATCACGGCCAAGTCAGTCGGTCTCTGACCAGGTGCATGGCTTTTTCCCTCCAGGAAACTCAGGTTTTAATACTGAAAAACAGGCAATATGACCAGAAAGCAGAAGCATTTTGCAGACATTATATACGTCTTGTGGGCTTAAGTTTCCTCGGCTTGTATTCTAAACCAAACCTCAGATAATTATCAAACATGTTAAATAAAAAAACTTCCAACGACCACAATGCATATCACTAGGACGAAAGTAGTACAGAATCCAAAAAACTCCAAAACAATCGAATAACCAACCAATCAATCTATCAACAGCTATGTTAGTTAAAGCACTTGATAATACTGAAGTGAAAGCAGTTAAATCTAAGATAATTACTAAATACGTTCCAGCAGTTAAAACAGAACCTACAGACCTGCTCGTATTATTATTATTATTATTGTATGCTTTTACATTTATTAAATATCATTTTATCATGCATTTTATTTATCTATTTTCGATATCATTTAAGACAAAGTTGCTAGTTGAACTTTGAAATAGGGTGAGATCGCAGTAAGTCGCATAATTGAGATGGTTTTCTAAAATATTAAATAATTTTATCATAATAAATCAACTGAATTGTGAGTTAACAATTTTTCGCAAGGCGATCTCAAACCCGAAAAATGGTTACAATCTGAAGTGCTGGTACGCGGATAGGTTCATTGATGACAAGAGACCAGAAATTTGTTAATGCCTGGCTTCAATAACTGCAGGTTGTAACTGTTGGGAAAAACATCTGAAAGAAAGACATTGCAAAAAATTGAGGCACCGAAATACAGGAAACGACTGAAGAAAAAGATTAGCTCGGTAAAAATGAAGAGTTTAACCGTCAATGGATGTTGACTGGTTGTGGCATGTGTTTAGGAGTTTTTTTTGGGAAAAAGAAGTGGAATTACAGATGTTAATTCGGAAGGAGTGAGCATCGAAATATCTCTAGAAGAGGAATGCAGAAGAAACAGGACGTTATGACAATAAGTGCAGTGGAGTAAGTTTGTAAGAGAGGGTTATTAATACGATTAAAATCTGTTTATTGTTCTCGAAATGAAACACACTAAATGTTTCATTTTGAAACACACTAAGTGTTTCAATGAAACACAGTAAGTGTTTCATTTTGAGAACAATAAAGAGCCCTTGGCTAGAGTAGTGCGGGCTTATTGCATTCTGAGGCATGCAGTAACAACACGTCCCTCGGATAAAATAGATGCATGTGTGCACAGCCTGAAATATTATATACCCAATATGAAAGCTACAAAATGATGAAAATTCGAGAAAAAAGGAGACGAAGTAAATGTTTCTAAGATAATTTATCAGAATTTCTCCAATAATGTTAATGAAATAAGTTCTTATATGTTTCAACTTAAAATACCTTTCTTCATCATCTATTGCAATATTCGAGTGATGTAAACTGACAATTCATGTCAAGTTGGAAACTGGCATTACTTAACCTGACGGCTCTCTTTTAGGTACAGTTGTTGAATCCCAGGCAATCTCTCCAGTCATGGGAACAATATTCTACAAGAATATTCTATTTTTGTGTGAACGGATTTCAGACTGGAAATTACGGTTGTTTTTGCCTATAAATTTAATTATAGTGATGGAAGCACAATATTCTTCTTTTCTTGTTCTTTTTTTTTTTTTAATGAAACTGAATTGAATTTATTTATTAAAATCGAAGCTGACTAATGTGTATGTTAAGCATAAACAACTAAAGCTGTGAGACGTCAGTATACTGTGTCTGGAATTGCATTTATTCTTTGGTTTGCTGTCTGTTTTACGGGTATTATATATTCTTGTGTACTCAAATTTCGATAACTCGATTGGAACTTAATGCAATAATAATAATATGCTTTATCAGAGATATGCAATAAAATACAAGAATTAACTTTGAATTGGCAACAGAAGCCAGGGGAAATGGTATTTTTAAAGAAATTGTACGTTCAGGCCACAATTTCAAATGAAAACTATAATTGTATAAATTTAATTAAATATGCCGTATATACAGATATTTAGAGATAGCTTTATTATCCATTTCACTTACTCTGTACTCTATTCCCTAACGAGGACTCTGGTAATTACCATATCCTTGCTACAGGTCGAAGTCAAAGCAGGTTGATCTGAAGGAGTGCTCTATGAAGCAATCAAAGAGGAATTGTGTCTTTAAAGTTTAAGGCAATGCTGAGGAAGGTGTACGGCTTGATTTCCCCAATCGTATGGGTGCGAGGAAAAGAAGGAGAGGAGAGTAGGAGTGTAACCAAAGTTGTATCAAAATCCTGAGTAAGGCCAACGGTTGTCCCACCTTAAGATCAACTCTATGCTCCAGATTTTCTTGAGATGGGAATAGGTGGTAGCAGATAAAAAAGGTAGCAGGTGTAATATGCTACATACAGAGGTCCAAGAGACTCAGGTCTTCTGAGTAGAAATAATTGAAGTGTTTAAAACGAAGATTAGAGTCACAACACAAATGGAACTAGAGAGACAGGCTTTGAGCCAGGTAAGGAGATGACATACCCTGACTTAACTGAATTGAGACTTCGAAGAACTCTGCATAACAGCAGAAGTGTATGAATACGGAGTTGAACAGATCAGTTTTCCAGACCTGAGGAATTTTTGGAGCACGAAAAGACACGGAAGACTTCGTCGGCATATGAATTCAAAAAAAGAAACAAAAATTACAGATTATCGAGGAAGAAGTCCCTCAATGGGGTTGTACTTGTTGTCAGATCTAACTACTTTTAAATTGTTTACAGCAAATATAAGGCTATTTTCAAGAAAATTCAAATAAGCTCCAGATGACCCAAAATAGCCTTTGAAGAGCAATAATAGCGGATAACTTAGAGTCGAAATGAGGTCTTGAAAAGTAATGCACGTCGAGATGTTCAAGCTAGCAAGAATATATTTGGACGAGTGTCTGGAAACAACCAACAGTTGATCTTCCCAACGCGTAATGGACGTTATGGAGTGTGTCGTGAAAGATGAATCCAGAGAGAGAGAGAGAGAGGCAAGAAAGCATTTTCCCAAGCACCTCAACAAGGAAAAGAAGATCGCAACTGGCCTAAATTCAGATATTTGTCTCTAGAGGTAGATTTAGGAACGGGAACAACTGTGCAGTTTAGTCAACATGCAGAGATATGTACACTGTATATGTACACTGCGTTATCAGATTTACGGCACAGCAATTACAAGCTACGTATAACTAGGGGCACCCACTTTCGGTCACTTACGTTTCAGTTCTTCGCAGGAGTGAAGAAAACAATCACATGACAAAATGCGTAGTAGAGCGTTATTTACCGAGCTTATTAGGAAGATGAGATTGTGCATTCAAGTGTAAATATCACAGCACTTTGAACGTCTAAGAAAATACCCGAAATGAATAAACCCTTCTTTTTTTATCATAAAACTTCGTCATCAATCCTCTTAGTAGATTCATTGTGAACTTTAATCGGAACGGGACTTTAATGTGTTCAATTTACATAATCTAGGGAGTGACGTGGTGGAATAACGTAATACTGCATCGCAAGCTTACTCAACTCCTTCATTTTTAGACATTAAGGAATAATGGAAGTTAACATTTCTGAAAATGGGTCGTTGAACACACCTTTCTTATCATCCAAGCAACTGCATATAAGCAGCCTGTCTAGAAGTCATATTTTAATGTATTCACACGTTTCCGGCTATATGGTTGTTTCATGTTTAATAATAAAAAAGGGTCTTTTTAAATTTTTTATAGACATAAACTGGACAAGTCTCAATTACTCTGTATGAGATTAAAGAATACTTAATTAAAGAATAGAAGTCTCAATACAATTAAAAATTAAAAAACGAAGTCGCATAATAATCATAAATGTAAAACATTAATATGAAAATGACGTATCTGTATAGGTAAGCTATTAGTTAAGAATGCATGATGTTTTCGAAAAGCTAGAGAATGTTGCTGCCAGGAAATTCAACAAGATTATGGCTTGATAATATGGGCAATGTCTCAAGCACTTTCTTTTTTGTATAAATTGGAAAATAAAATCAGATTTAAGATATTTAAGGCGTCACACAAATATCTTGATATCAAAAAAGGAGTTAGAGGGAGGAACATCTCTCCTCCTCACCCCTGCAATAATTCTATTTCTTATCGTTTCCATCTTCCCCTGTGGCAGGCGATTTAGATTTTCCGCGTGTAATTACCTTGTCCAGAAACTCTGGATCATCAGCAGATTAAAAATATCTCATCTTTCATGATGCCAACCTCCGATCAAAGAGATGTGTTATGTATCAACAAACTCCCTACTTCGCTGCTGTTTCTCTTTCCCACCCCGGTTTAATTCTCGCTGTTCGTGAGCCACACTGTGCTTGAAGGGGAGGGGGGTACTATGTCGTAGGTGTTGGATGAGATGCGCTGATAGTGTCACGCTATGGATCTTATCGCAGCTCCGCACAAGTCATTATCTTCTCTGATTAACACGCACTTAATCAGTGGTCCTTCTGCTTGTTAAGATCGTTGTGGGGGTACTTAAAGAAGTGCAATGTACATATGAGTATGGAGATGAATACATGGCCTCATTATCTTGTAGATAGCTCTAGGATAAGCTTCAGGTCAGAACAGAATTGGCAGTAAGCAAGTGATTAGATTTCACTGGCCTGCAGCAGAGGAAAGAGCAGCGAAAAGCTTCCTGCATTTCAGACTGGAAGTTGAATATGAGCTGAATAGAGGTATCGTACAGAACAGATATCTTCCATACAAGGGGAATCCTTCGAATATCTTTTCCTGACAATAAACTATGGAAAGTTCTACATACATTTCATTTATGCTTTAGAGCAGCGTTTCCAAAACTGGGGTCCGTAGACCAGTTCCAGGGGGTCCGCGAAACAGTGTCCGACCATATATATATATATATGGCTGACCACCATATATAGATATATAACATATGCATATGTTATAAATAGGGGACCGCAATTTTTTTTTTTTTTTTTTTTGAGGGGGTCCGTAGATCTTAGTAGTTTAGGAACCACTGCATTAGAGCATGTGCTGGTGTATTCTACGGATGGCAACCCGCTCATGAGATATCCGTGATCCATGAAAGACCTATCCAGCTCTATGTAAAGAAAGAAAGAAAAGCTAGTAAAATAAAACTTCATAACGGCATTCTCTGAACTATGAGATGTAATGAAAAGCAAATTATAATTAAACTTAACAAAGTCGCGAAGAGTTGGATTGAACCGCATCATGACAAAACAATTTTCGTATCCGTGTTGTGTACCGTACAGACAACAGTGTCCGGAAATATTTAAATAAAGTTGCCAAAATCTTAGTTCTATTTATTTTTTTGTATGCAAATAACACAGGCTTGAAAATTTAAACTTTTAAAAAGTTTAAAGGTTCTAACAAGTGACTTTTCCATAATTGAGCTGTGCTAATTTCGAAATTGTTCTCTTGAATTTTTTTTTTTTTTTTTTTTCGACCAAGTAAAGAAGTTCTATAAAATAAGTAAAAAAAAAAAAAAAAAAAACAGTAATATAAATGAAATTACATATTAACACAATGAAAATTTTGTGTCATAATACAAATTAAGAAATAATTATTATACTTGTTAAAAGAATTATAAAATAAAAATATTGATGGGAAATGAATATTCACTTATGTTTCTTTGTCAAATCTGTATCTTTTATGCTGAAAGTCAAGTTCTGCTGCCTTTCTTTTACGTATTCTATTTCTTCTGTTGAAAGTTCAACAGTTATCAGTCACAATACTGATGTTCCACCGTTCTTGTAGGTATGAAAGGTGGAACATCAGTAGGTGTTAAATGGATCTCGGAATTTACTATAGCGATACACCGCCGCTCCATTTGCATAATATCTTTATGAAATCACCTCGTTCGCTCGTTTCAGCTACGACATTTTCAGGAAAACAGTCCAAATATCAATGCAACATATAAAGTTCCAAAATTATATTACAAACCAACACTCATGAATTTATTGAGCATGCAAGGACCCAAATTAGCCACAATACGTGGACAATATTAATAACAACCTTAACGGCAATCCACACTTTTTTCCAAAAGTCTTCGTTGCTTTTTAAAATCTGAAATCGATAATATATATATATATATATATATATTAATAGTTATATTAGTGATAAAAGGAAAGCAAGAAATAAAGCAAAGCAAGAAAGTTAAAAGACAATAACTAATATTTATGGGTTAATGCAGTTGCAAGCAATCATGCAATACACCCACAATGTCTATAGAATATCATTAGAAAAAGTAAATCAATCCAATAATAAGAATACCATCAAGGACTTAAGAAAACGCAAAAAAAAAAAAAAAAAAAAAAAAAAAAAAAAATTATTATTATCGCTTTTTACCGACAATCTAGATGACTTCAACTGGGGCCAACCACCCAGAATGAAGGCAAAAAACGACAAGAAGTTCTCTGTTTCTGTGATGATCAATATATGCTAAGTAATTTAAATCTAAACCAAATATAAACCAGTATAGACCGAACATAAATCGAATATAAATAAATCGAATGAAGATAATTAATTAAGAAAAATTTTGAAATATTAGAATCAAAGGTAAGAAATATAAGTAAAATATAAATGTAAGCATATATTAATCATCGTTGACCCGACAGAGAACGTAATTTAAGGATTAAAACAAGATTAAATATATAATACATACTACATTTGACCGTATCTAGGACATATGTAATAGTCGTCAAAATAATATGTGGTGCCCCCTATGTGATGGATACGGTAAAAATAAATAATTAAATTAAATTAACGCAAAGAGAAACATGCAGATAGTAAGAAGAAAAACTAAAGGAGTAGGAAAATTAGAACCTGAACTCCACAAAGGCGAAAAATAGTGGTATAGATAAGAAATAGTTTCTCCTACGTCCTCGGATTGCCCTAATAATTTCGGAGAAATAAAAATAGAGTGTAGGACAGCTTAAAGGCATTACAAGATATAAGTTGTGGCTCGGGTATGCCCGGGATCGCAAACCCGTTCCTATAGTAGGACCCTGAGCTGAATTTGCATGTTATCTCAGCGTGAATTTAAGTAAATTTAAATGAATTTAACTATATGTATTAAAAAAAAAAAAAAAAAAAAAAAAATGATACACTGTAATTTGCAAGCCGGTGGGTACAAGTTTTCTACGCCGTAAGACACCAAGAATGCAAAGTGTATCCTATTTACATATATACATGGCACTAAATATAACGATTTTATTGAAAATTATATTGAAACGATAGGTTCAGAAAACAAATTTTTGAAATTAATTATGCTAATTGCTTTCCTGAAGTGATATTTCAGGTAAGCAATAGGGAAATTATTATTAATAAACTTGCCGTACAACGCTGTTAAGCCTGTTGAACAATTTTTATTACTATTGCAGATATAAGCAATCCTTAAACATTGCGATAAAATTATATTAGCATGCACTGATTTTGATACATTTGATTTCCAGTTTGTAAGGCTGACTACGTTAAAATTAAATGCATCTCTTTTATTATATACGTTTACGTCTATTTTATTATTATGTAATATTTCTATATGAAGATCCAAGTAATTTGCTATAGTATCGGAACTATTAGTTTTTTCCAACACAAGCTCCCCTGGATATAATCCACTGTAATCCTGGACAAAATGTGGACAATTAAAAACACATATATCATCTACGTATCTGTATATAAGTAGGTTATCTTGAAATTCTCTTTCTGTATAATACAGATAAAGGTTTGCGATTATGCTTGATGCTGGACTTCCCATAGGGGTGCCAGTGACTTGCAAATATAACGATGTTCCATCATATACATAGTTATTAAAGATGCATAATTTTATTAGAGAATTCCAATAGGTTAAATCAACCTTTATAGCATTTTTATTTTCTAAATATAGTTTCTGGAGGACGACTTCTAAGTTATTAAGGTTAATGCTCGTAAATAGACTGTTAAAGTCAAAAGTTTGTATTTGATGAATATTATTATTTTTTAGAGCATTTATAATAGGTAAGTTATTATTTATTATAATAGTTTTATTTAAGTTATTTAATATACTTTTAAGTAACTTTTCTAACGTTTTTCCGGGAAATTTAGCATAACTATCTCTACATATATATATATCCCCCATGTAGAGATAGTTATGCTAAATTCAGGTAAGCAACCTGAAATATCACTTCAGGAAAGCAATTAGCATAATTAATTTCAAAAATTTGTTTTCTGAACCTATCGTTTCAATATAATTTTCAATAAAATCGTTATATTTAGTGCCATGTATATATGTAAATAGGATACACTTTGCATTCTTGGTGTCTTACGGCGTAGAAAACTTGTACCCACCGGCTTGCAAATTACAGTGTATCATTTTTTTTTTTTTTTTTTTATTTATTTTTTTTTTATTTTTTTTTTTT
Organism: Mastigoproctus giganteus; assembly: GCF_048544385.1. NCBI lineage: Eukaryota > Metazoa > Arthropoda > Arachnida > Uropygi > Thelyphonidae > Mastigoproctus > Mastigoproctus giganteus. Next base: position 228,448,855 of record NC_143581.1, on the reverse strand, counting down.
AATACATATAGTTAAATTCATTTAAATTTACTTAAATTCACGCTGAGATAACATGCAAATTCAGCTCAGGGTCCTACTATAGGAACGGGTTTGCGATCCCGGGCATACCCGAGCCACAACTTATATCTTGTAATGCCTTTAAGCTGTCCTACACTCTTTATTTTTATTTCTCCGAAATTATTAGGGCAATCCGAGGACGTAGGAGAAACTATTTCTTATCTATACCACTATTTTTCGCCTTTGTGGAGTTCAGGTTCTATTTTTCCTACTCCTTTAGTTTTTCTTCTTACTATCTGCATGTTTCTCTTTGCGTTAATTTAATTTAATTATTTATTTTTACCGTATCCATCACATAGGGGGCACCACATATTATTTTGACGACTATTACATTATGTCCTAGATACGGTCAAATGTAGTATGTATTATATATTTAATCTTGTTTTAATCCTTAAATTACGTTCTCTGTCGGGTCAACGATGATTAATATATGCTTACATTTATATTTTACTTATATTTCTTACCTTTGATTCTAATATTTCAAAATTTTTCTTAATTAATTATCTTCATTCGATTTATTTATATTCGATTTATGTTCGGTCTATACTGGTTTATATTTGGTTTAGATTTAAATTACTTAGCATATATTGATCATCACAGAAACAGAGAACTTCTTGTCGTTTTTTGCCTTCATTCTGGGTGGTTGGCCCCAGTTGAAGTCATCTAGATTGTCGGTAAAAAGCGATAATAATAATTTTTTTTTTTTTTTTTTTTTTTTTTTTTGCGTTTTCTTAAGTCCTTGATGGTATTCTTATTATTGGATTGATTTACTTTTTCTAATGATATTCTATATATATATATATATATCCCCCATATGAAGATCGACAAAAATCGCTTCTTTACGTTTTGCTTCTGAAAAAACATAGAATTTACTACAAAGATGTAGATTAAAACAATCTTTGAATAAGATATGCTTGATCAACTCCAGTTTTATGTGAAATGGAGGGTAATATGATTTTTTTCCAGATCAACCAAACTTTCACATTCAATTTTTTCGGTCTGTTGTTGTAGTTGGGTTTTTAGGTGCATCGGCGACTTAGATCAAACTGCCCGTACATATTATGTCTGTAAATTACATGTGCTTTGTGGTCAATCGGCGGGCTAGACGAAAATCCCAAGTTTCTGTGGAAAAAAACCATGCAACCCTTGCCTGAGGCCAACCAACTCAGCCACGTTGTGAAATGTGGCCATAAAAATTCCTCGCATCATTGAAGGAATTCGAAACCGGGCATTTTTCACCAGGTGTGGTGAGGACGACGGTGCTTATATGAACTGTGCTACCCATGAGGATTTTCAGTACGTGACACCAGGCTGACAATGTGGGCCACTGCTTCCTTTTTCCAACGTTCACTTCGTGCCCAATCGGATATGCAAAAAAAATCAACGTTTCAACATTTAAAACACAATAAAATGTGATCTATTTCGATGATAATGATTTATTTATGTAATAAAGTACGCCATTCTCCGAGAAATCTGTACGTGAGGAAAAAACTGGATGTCATTTTCGAAATCAGGATGCAGGAAATATTATACAACAGATGAAATATCGTTCTTCTTCCACACTGTGTGGAAAAGCCTAGGTTCAAATACCGTTAAGAGGGAATTTTAATGGACTTTTCTCACATCGTGGCCGAGTCAGTCAATGTCGGATGAAGGCTGCATCCATGGAATTTTCATTTTTAATTCACCCAAACAAGAAAACACACCAAAAAAATAATAACTGACGCCCCATAGCCTTAGTTGCTGTGCCGCAAAAACAAAGCAACACATTCAAAAATGGTGGCCATATGATAAGGAAAAACGAAGCATAACTTACATTTAAATAGACTTAGGAACATGTCCTTACAACCAAACAGGAGAAAAGACCGACGCTCCATGCTACGAAAAGATAAATCAATGATGTTGTCGAATTAAGCCATCTGCAAGCTGATGTCGCTAGATGTTAGCAAATGGAAACAGGACGACAATAAAATAAAGAACAAACGAGGTCCAAAGAGAAACCTTGTGGTACGCCGTGTTGTTAAATGGGAATATCGTTTCTTTTTACAACCTGCATTGGTAGTTCGAGTATCACCATTGGGCCCCCCTATCTTTTTTTTTCTTTATTTCAATGATTTTTCATCCGTGTTTCATAGGCGATCCATAAAATTTTAAAGCGTTTGATACCGCCAAGCTCCGTCTCTATTTCCATTTGCTCTCCTTATGGTCGAATAACATGTTCTTAAATCGTTTTAAACGAAATATTTAAGACGTGTCTCATTCGTTTGGCTGAATCATTGTCCGTTCATAACACTTATCATTCGTCAAATGAAACAGCCTGAGAACTTGCAAAATTTTTTGCTGTTAAATTCTACTACCGTTCTAATCTCCTTCATTTGACTACGTTTATTAGTAATGCTGCGATTCTTTACAAAAAGCTACTTCTACCAACCCTTGACAACAGTGTTGTCTGATCTCCTATGCATACTTTTCTTTCTGATAAAATATATTTAATTTAATCTGGTTGTTATGTTTCCGAAATCGTATTATCTTTCGCCGTGAAGATTACGATATCTCTGGAAAGTTTTAGTTTTCTTTCAAGCGCCAGGAGAATTATCTCGGCTCAGTCTCAAAAATTTCAAACCTGTATTCATTTATCTTCACTTTTGGCTCTAATTCCTTTTTGGCATTCTCCGTTAAAATGCTAAACCTCGCATTAACTTCATAATTCTGCTTCTTCGGACCCGCACCATTATAGACAGTCCTTTATTTTGTCTTCTTTCGGTATTTAATATATATTTCTTATTTTGGATTACGTTCAAGTGAGTTTGTTGATTTATTCTGTGTAACTTATAGATTCCCTGCCTTTCACTATCTATGCTTTCGAATTTCAATACTCGAATTTGCGACCTCTGTCTGTGCGAATATTTGCAAATAAATAATAATTCGAGCTCTCTCTCTCTCCGTCCATGACTTCATGCTTAAGTCTGTCAAAAAAAACCGCGTATGTACCCTGTACGCACGAAAGATGTTTTATCTGAAAACATCTTTGACGAAAATCGGAACCGTTTTAAATCGAACAGCTAGAACCGAAGTCATGAACGATTAAGCGTTTTATGCTCACGCCCGCTACTTATTCTACCGAATCAACGTTAGTAACATTAGCGCCATACTTCAGTCCGCAATATTTAGAATAAACTATGTCATGTTTTATACACACGCCCGCTACTTACTCCCGAATCAACGTTTGGAAGAGGTTAGCGAAATCCAAGCCAATAGCATAATTACCCATTTGATTGTTGCCATTTGTTGAATAGTATGATTGTAACAATATACACCGATGAGCCAAAACATTATGACCAGCGAGCAGTTATGCAAATCGAACTACGGCGGTGAACTACGACGCGTGCGGGGGTCAGGTATAAAAAACACTTGATATTGAGCTCAGTTAATCAGTGTTACTCTTGTTCTTCAGATGGGAAAAGCACCGGACCTAAGCGAGTTTGACAAAGGCCAAATTGTAATGGCCACGACTGGATAAGAGAATATCCGAAACGGCACGGCTGGTGGGATACTCAGGGTCAGCCGTGGTTAGTACTACCGAGAGTGGTCCGAGGAGGGAGAAACCCACGAACCGCCGACGAGGCATTGGACGACCACGGCTCATCGATGCTCGAGGTGAGCAAAGGCTCTCCCGGATGGTACGTAGCAACAAAAAAACGACTGTGGCACAACTCGCCGGTAACTGGAATGCTGGTGACTGGAATACCGCGTCACAAGGCACAGTACATCGAACCCTGCTGTGAATGGGGCTGCTACAAGTGCCCATGCTAACCACGGTTCGCCAGCGACGGCGCCTACAATGGGCACGCGAGCATCGAAACTGGACCTTGAGTGATTGGAAGGTCGTCTGATCCGATTAATCACGTTTTCTGTTGCACCATGTGGACGACCGGGTACGTATGCCTTGTTTAGCTGGAGAAGTGACTGTGCCTTGATGCATTGTGGGACAAAAACAAGCCGGTGGCGGCGGTGTCATACTTTGGGCGATGTTCTGCTGGGATACTCTGGGTCCAATCATGCATGTGCCGAGCACTCTGACGTCTACCACCTCTACTATAAAGCTATTTTCCTGCCAGCGATTACATATGCTGCTGGAATATGGTATCGCAAGGCTACCACTGCAGTGAACCGGAAAAAATTGAAGACTACGCAGCGACACATACTCATAACCATCTCGAGAGCATGTAACACTGTAAGTACCCACGGACTCCAGGCCCTAAAGGGATCCCTCCCTCTGGACTTGGAGATTGTTAAGCATGGGCTACTCTATCAACTGACCAAAGGCAGAACGGCAACATTCCTCGACTACACCATAGATCTGTCAAATGATCCCAAAGTAGAAAGGAACCATCTCTCCGCTTACCTCCAACAAACTTGGCAGGCCCGCTGAGAGACCTCCAGCAAAGGCGCAATAACTAGAAAATTTCTATCCAACATACGGCTGGTATACCCGAATTATCCACCGTGGCTCTCACCAGGACTCTACACCACCTACCTGCTGACGGGACACGGGGCCATTAGAGACAAACTACAAGGATTTGGACTGAGTGATACACCGTTTTGCCTCTGTGGTGAACGTGAAACGTGGGAGCACCTAATGTACAGTTGCCCACTATATGAGGACCTCTATTGCAGGTTCATTACTAGAATACAGCTTAACCTCCGTAATCAAGAAGACCTCGCCATAACTGAAGTTGACACATACAAGGCATTCGCGCAGCTGGCCCAGGACCTCTTCACAAGGAGAAGGACGCTCCCACAGCCTCAAGCACTGCAGTAAACAACCATGCCGTGCAGACCAGCAGAAAGTCTACACAACCACGGAAACCTTCCCAGATGATGAACTGACACCAGGGTGAAACAACCAAGGAATTAAACCTCACAACTGAGTCTACCTGAAGTCACAATCTCAATGACTACCGACAGATGTATCCACCGGACGTGATAATCTCATTCAATACATGAACATGACATGAATAAGGTAACTGGACCTGACCTGACCTGACCTGGAAGTGACCAACTAAAAAAAAATAATAATAATAATAATAATAAAATAAACAAATAAATAAATAAAAATAATAAAAAAAGAAATCACAGTGACAACCCGATTAGACAACCTCATCCAGCACAGGCATTTGTCAACCTGATCAAGACAACAAGACTACCATGCAAGGGCTCAGAGAAATGACTGCAGCACATTGCTGCCACCTAGGCATATGGCGATCTGGGCTGGTAACCTGGGCCAGCCTGCTTTCACTCCTGTTCCTTGGCAGGGGAGGAGATGGCTCGCTGTCTCCTCCTCCTCCTCCTGCCATCCCCCTTTCCCTCTGGTGGGGCATGGGCATGCCCCACTGACTGCAGGAGCCATCTACCCTATCGGCCCCTTACTTCTCTTTCTTTCCCCCAGCCTTCAGTCTCCCTACCCTTCTCTTGACTATACACCGTGAAAGCCCCACGCATCCAAATTTAAATTAGCACCAAAATTATTGCCCGCCCCATTAGGCCTCTAGAACTTGTCATTTTAGCGTACAACCCCATGGTAATTTCAGGGAACAAACCCCGCAGACTATCTCGTAATAGCGATTTTCCAATTATGCCACCGCGATTATCTTTTTTTTTTTTTTTTTATAGGACCCAGCCGCTGAAATCCCAGGAAATTAGGCGGCGGGACCTGCCAGAGTATAATAAATTTCAAGGTACACCTGGCCAGCCTCCTCGTTGGCATAGTACGGACAAGGTCGGGTCCCATCAGGGGCTCGACGGCCAATAGGCCAGAAGAACAATAGGCACAACATACTACACAACACATGATCCACACACTTTTAAATCTCTGGTCTTGACAGAGTACTGTCCCTCGATACAGCGAACACTCGCGCAGATGGGAGAAATTCCTGGTGCCGTTTGACCCTCAACATACTTTGTACTTTGTACCATATAGGCCGCCGTAGCCTAGTGGTCAGGCGCGCGGGTGCATAAGTACACGTGCCTTGAGTGACCGGGGTTCAAGCCCGTGACTACTGAATACGGTGCTGTTTCTTGTATTCTGTCTATCTTGTGAACTCCTCTGACCGTTTGGTCGTCCAGGAGTATACAAAGAAAATTTATTTATTTATAAACATCATTGCTGACAAGTTATACCCTTTCATGGCAACGGTCTTACCCTCTGGCGATGCCGTCTTTCAGCAGGATAATGCGCCATGCCACACCGGCCGGATTGTTCGAGACTGGTAGCGGAACATGAGGAAGACTACCAGATATTGCCCTGGCCTCTAAATACCACAGACATCAATCCCATCGAGCATCTGTGGTTTGTGTTGGAACAGCAACTCCAATCTGCGGCGTCTCAACCAAGGACCTTACAGGATTTAAAAGGATCTGCTGGTTATGTGTTGGTACCAGATACCACAAGACAGCGGAGTGGGCACGAGCGGGAGTGCAGTAGCACACGCTCTTTGAGTAGACCGGGGTTCAAGCCCCTGACTGCTGAATACGGTCGATCTGCCAACTCGCAACGGACCAGCGTGGCAGATTATGGTCCATTTCCCTCAGCATGAATTGTTGAGGAGGCTTCCATCTTGCAGTGGGTTGATAATGGCTGCACTTTACTTACCACAAGACACATTTAGAAATCTTGTAGCGTCCATGCCTCGCCGAGTACGAGCTGTTTTGGCTGCACGTGGAGGACCAACATCATATTAGGTAGGTGGTCATAATGTTTTGGCTCATCAATGTAACTATTTGTATTGTTGCAATCTGCATTTTCGTTAAAAATTCCATTGTTAGGTGTGGCTGTAGATGTTTTCAGATCAATAAGTTTGAGTAGTGAAAGGCACTGAATGCCACACTGCTATACCCGTTATGTTCAACGATGCCGAAGTGAAATGCAGAGCGATGTCAAGCGTAACGAGCAAGCCAAACTAACAAAATAAAGATGAAAGTAGCAATGAGTTTTTTTTTTTTTTTGTTAGTTGTTGGCGCATTGACTTCAGTGGCCATAATGCACCTCCCAAAGTTTTTGCATTTTACTCTGGTTCAAGCCCGAGGCGGGATTCGAACCCGCGACCTTTGGGTTACCAGACAGGCACTTTACCCACCTGGCTAGCCCGGTCGGCGTAGCAATGAGTGTTCGAAAAAACAAGATCGAGATATAAATCTGTTCTGTTAATCAGGAGTGGTATCAGAGATCACTTGGTTGGTGGTATCACTGAGCAGAGGAAGGATTTAGTTGTAGAGAGTCTTGATAAAGGATGAGCCAGAAAAGTGCCGCATCTGTTAAAACCTTTGCGTGTTTTTGAAAACCACAACAATTTTGTATATGTCGTTATCAGGACCACAGACGAGGCAACAGGCTGTATTATGATTTATGTGTTTTCAGTTCGATTTCTTAAATTAACATTGAGGTTGAAAGTCTTCCTGCGATATAAAGCAGCATTGCAGCAGGTTTGAAGGGCTTAGAAATTATTGATAGATATGAATATCTCCTCACATCCTGGAGACGAGTTTGGAACTGTTGCCTTAAGAGCCAATCTTAGGTTCTCATAAATGGACCATTCAAAAAGGACGTGAGAAGAGTCTTCCGGTACCCACATCGACAGGAGACCGTATTAGAAAGTTTGAATTGGTAAAGTTTTGCGTTAAGAGAACTATGTCCAGTTAGAATGTAGGAGGTGAACAATGAGGGTGAAAACCATTTTCTGATGGATGATGAAAGTAGTGTTACTACTAAAATTAAAATTGCAGTTGCTCAGAGCGAAACGGATACAAAATATAGATTGTAACAGGTTTAATAGGAAACATACATATATTGGATAGATACATAAAGCTTTCGGTTATCTAGTTAACCTTCTTCAGTTGATACGAAATGACAGTTAGAACGGAGGCGTGTACTGCCAATCTGGTACGTGAAGCGCGTGGCTAATTGTTTGAGGTTGAAGCCTGTGGCTGTGATGCATGTGGACATGGCCAGCGCTTTTCAATAGACAGGATCGTTGCTTCGGTGATAGGTTGGACTTGACAACCACTGTTCCTGTTCACTGAGGTATTGGAGCATTTGATGTTTAACGATTCCAACCAGGCGCGGCGCAGATAATGGCGGGACTTATCCACAATCACGACATCGCGGTGTGGGTCAATGTCGTAGTGGGTTGCCCAGACGTGCTCGGCAATAGCTGAGTGCTCCACATCCGCTAAGCGGATCGCCCTTTTGTGTTCGGAAAGGCGTTTGTCGAGCCGTCTCCCAGTTTCCCCGAAGTAGCAGCTAGTGCAGTCACGGCAAGAGATGCAGTAGACCAATCCGCTTTGTAGTAGGGTGGGGACAGGTGTTTTCACTCTGGAGACGAGGGATCGTAACTTCCTGCCTGGGAGTTGCACGCACTTTATCCCATGTGATTTCAAGATTCTACAGACCTGTTGCGACAGGTTTGGGTAGTATGGGATAAAGGCGCTCGTGGTTGAGTCACCACCTTGGAGGATGTTTCTGTTGGTCACTAGGTGGTCGCGCGCCTGTAGGTCACACCTGTCAAGTGTATTGATGGGATAGCCACACCTCGTAAGGTCTGCCTTGACTTTAGCGATTTCTGTGCGCCTCTCATTTACAGAGCTAGAGTGTGTCCAGGCGCGAATTAGTAAGGTTCGTGCAGTGGCAAGAAGATGGCTACGCGCGTGTGCTGACCGGAAGTTGGTAAATTGGCCAGCACACATAGGTTTACGATGGACCGTTGTCTTCAAGCATGTGCCCTCGCGCCGGACAAGGGTGTCTAAGTATGATATGGTGTTGTTCGACTCTATCCAACCAGGCGCGGCGCAGATAATGGCGGGATTTATCCACAATCACGACATCGCGGTGTGGGTCAATGTCGTGGTGGGTTGCCCAGACGTGCTCGGCAATAGCTGCGCCGCCATTATCTGCGCCGCGCCTGGTTGGAATCGTTAAACATCAAATGCTCCAATACCTCAGTGAACAGGAACAGTGGTTGTCAAGTCCACCCTATCACCGAAGCAACGATCCTGTCTGTTGAAAAGCGCTGGCCACGTCCACATGCATCACAGCCACAGGCTTCAACCTCAAACAATTAGCCATGCGCTTCACGTACCAGACTGGCAGTACACGCTTCCGTTCTAACTGTCATTTCATATCAACTGAAGAAGGTTAACTAGATAACCGAAAGCTTTGTGTACCTATCCAATACATGTTTCCTATTAAACCTGTTACAATCTATATTTTGTATCTGTTTCGCTCTGAGCAACTGCAATTTTAATTTTAATTTTAGTAGTAATTAATCCGGAGCGCATAGGCCTCTTTAATCATAGTGTAGTTACGTCAGGAACGAATTTTTTGTAATGGCTCCTTTTTCAGTAGAATTCCATCTATTATGCCAGGTGTTGACCAACAAATTCCAGCATTGGGTTCGTTCAGTTTTGGGATCAGCCTGAGGATTAACGATTATTTCCTGAAATTCCGTAGAAATGCCTCTGCGGATGTAAAAGCAAAGCCCTCTAAACACAACATGCAGGTCAAGTGGTAAAGTGCCTGCAAGAGTCTGTAGAGCTGGAGTTGATGCTGTTCGGTAAACGTTAAGTAGGCCAAGGAAAAAACAACGTTGGGTACTAGATAACTTAGTTTCTTCAGTTTTGCATGCAGTACGTCTAAACCATAGACTAACAGCATACTTTGTAATTGGGATTTGGCAGCATTATAAATAGATGTAGGGTTTTGGTGTTCAATCCCCAGTCTTGTCTGGTAATTCGGAGCAGCATTGCGGTATAACTCTTTAACTTTGATGAACAGGTGTTGAATATGTGCCATAAAGGAAAAGCTGTCGTCGATGATGACTCCTAAAAATTTGGTGCTTCGGACAAGTGGCAGTGATTTCTTGTCAGGTTTTACAACTGGTGGTCGGCCACAGTCTAATTTGTGTTTAAAAACCTAATCTTCGATTTGGTTGGGTATAATTTCAATTTGTTCTTAGAGGACTAGGACGATATTTCAAGGAGTACTTTATTGGCATATACTGTAGTTCTAAATCATATCTTGAGTTTCCATTCACCAAAATGACAAGGTCATCTGCATATGCAAGTTGTTGCACATTTTGAAATTCAGTCGTCCTAAGCAGCTAACCATCAAGAACCAGGTTCCAAATCAAGGGACCCAAAATTGATCCTTGAAGGCAACCACGGGAGACAGATCTGGGAATATTCGTGCTTTTGGTTATGACGGTTTTACAACTTGTGGTCGGCCACAGCGTGGTTTGCTAATAACAGTGTGATTAGCAAGGTAATTTCTAACAAGTTTATAAAGCTGAAGAGAGCAATGGATGGAACGAAGTCTACTGAGGGCGCTCTCCCACCATATCAAAAACGCCCTCAAAGTCGATAAAATTCGCCACAACGTACTTAGATAACTTAGTTTCTTCGCATTTTCTAAGGCGTCTTCGCATCCAAGCCCTTGCCTAAAACTGTATTGAAGAGAGGATGTGGAGCTTGTAGCTCCCTGCAGTGTGGTTATTTCATTAGCGATCAGTCTCTTTAACACTTTTACCAAGGTGAGAGAGCAAGGCTATGGGACGGTAGGATCTGGCATTGTCCAGTGGTTTACCAGGTTTACGTAAAATCGTAAGAATGGCGAATTCCATGGTTTGGGAAACGTTCCAGTATTTAAGCAGAACTTTGGTCCTGAGGTCATAAAAATGTTTGATAAATACATTATCAATCAGGTCATCGCCAGGACATTTGTTTGACTTAATTTTATTCAGGATTTAAGTGAGTTCCTCTGCAATGAATGGACTTGTTTCTTCTAAAGGAAGGCATTTTTGGTTACAATCTCGAATAGCTAGATGGTATGAAGTGTCAATAGTGAGATCATCATTAAGCAGCAAGATGGCATTTATCGAGTCTGTTAATGAAAGAGTTTTTTTGATTGGAAATAACCCCATCCGGGACTTGAAGTGCAGCGTCTGCCACTACAGCCGACAAGTCACTAAAGCTGCCTTTATAACAGCTGAGCCTGACCCTATGCCCTCGTGGGTAGCACAATGGCTCAAAGGCTCAAATTCGAGCCCTGTCAATGACGGGATTCTAACCCCTCGATGTCCTCCTCGTACATGGTTTCTCTCAGTCTAATATTGAAACCAGATCTACTACTATCCTATCCTTTTGGAGCTTCACACCTGAGCTTCCCAGCATAAATTGAAGATCTCAACTTCAAAAACAAAACCCATGCTGCTCAAAGGTATTCTTAGCCCCACCATAAAACGTATCGTACGGTTGAAGGATATTTCCATACAGAATGTTCTACACGTCACTAATACCCTAGGATAGTCATTCACCAAATACTGCCTTTCACCAGTCATCTCCAATAAATCAAGACAAAAATATCAGTTTGTGGACATGATCTCTGTGTAACCAGGTCGCAGTAGGGCCTCCATGTCATAAAGTAATCTTCAAGAGAGATTACTTTATCAGCAAGTCGAAAACATCTAGATACAATTATCACATCTAGACGTAGCTCAGAGAATCATATTATTGACCATTACGCGGGCCTGGAGAAATGTGTCAACTACAGTCCTACATATCATTTCTAGGAACCTAGAAATGATATGTAGGACTATAGTTGAAAGTTGTTCTAACCTTCGAACGAATACCCCCAACGACCTATTATGACATCACAATTAATCTCATCACTGACAGTGAGAAATAAATTTTTCAACAAACACGATCAATCCTGGTTGAAATTTAGCAATCAAAATGGAACAAAACTGTTTAAGTCCCGGTCGCGAAGAAGTTTATTCCAGCTGTCTTCTTTGAGAATACAAAGAGCAAGCCCTAGTTTTCTTTAGGACTTCAGACAACCTTTCTGCTTACTGGCCTTGGCTCCTATCCTTAAGAAGAAACTCTCTCTCTCTCGGCATAGAGAAGGACAACCTCTGCTCAAATGATCCAATCCTCTAGGGCAGACGATGGCTAACTCGAATTGTGGGAATGTAATGTATTATACTCCAGACTATGACCAAGTCCTTTGCCACAACCATCGATTCCTTCTCCAGAGGCTTTGAACCAACAAAGTTATTGTGATAACAGGGCAGTCGCAAACAAGGATGCATTCCAACGTTTCTCTTCATCCTCCAAATCCATTACTGCTACAAGCAGATCAACTCCTCAACTTACAAACACAACCATGCTAGACCAGTCTCCACCTTCAGCCCGGCCTCCTCTCTCTGCTCCTGATATTTAATTGTTAAATGAGTAGAATCCCTAGCCCCGAGTAGAATAAGTAGAATCCCAAACCGTGGGATTAGCACATATTCGCACTGCGATCAGCAGCATTCATATCCCCTACTGGGTAGAGGGGTACGAATACTTCTGACGGGACAAACAAACTGCAGAACCCCTAGTGCCCCCAATGGATAAGACCAACGGTGTAAATCTACCTTTAGTAGTAGTAGTAGTGGCATGTAATGAAAGAAAGCAAGTGAATGAGCTTGTGCAGCATCAGCCAAAAAAAAAAAAAAAAATCACACCATTCCCTCCAAATGCCTGTCCAGTTCCTCCTTAAATTTATTTAACCTATCAACTTCCGCAACGACAGATGGAAGTTTGTTCCAGCAATTAACCACCCGCTGGCTAAAGGCAAATTTCCGCACATCTATTCTATATCTGTCTTTTCTTAATTTGAATTTATGCCCCCTTAGGTTCGTAATCTGAATAAGTGGCAGGATCCCATCAGAATTCAGCCTGCTCAACCCATTGAAGGCCTTATACGCTTCAATCAGATCACCGCGCAGGTGCCTAGTCTCCACCACTGCAATTTGCAGAACTTAAGCCTCTCTTGGTAAGAGGAATCCCTTCGTTCCCCCTCACCAATCTTGTTGCCCTTCTCTGTACACGCTCAAGCAAATCTACATACTTACTAAAATGAGGCTTCCAGACCTGTATGCAGAACTCAAGGCGCGGCCTAACCATTGCCTTATACAGAGGGACAATCACCTCCTTCTCCCTGCTAGTAAAATTCCTATATATCATTGACAAAACCCCATGACCTGCCCTGGCAACCAGTCTGCATTGCTCAGAAAACTTCATATCTGACTGCACAATTACTCCAATGTCTTTTTCATTTTCTACCACCTTGCGTGTAGTACCACACAGTTGGTATATTTCTCTGGGGTTACTTCTACCCATATGCAGTACTTTGCATTTGTCAAGGTGAAACTTCAGTTGCCACTTTTTAACCCATCTGCCCAAATTATCTAGATCCTGTTGCAGTAGCACACTGCCATTAACAACCCTGCCAACCTTTGTATCACCTGCAAACTTCGACACTAAGCCTGATATACCTTCATCAATATCATTGATAAATATACAAAACAACAGTGGACCCAAAACCGAATCCTGTGGGGCTCCACTAATAACATTAGTCCACGAAGAGCAGCACCCATTATTTGCCACCCTCTGTCTTCTCCCACTCAACCATCCTTTTATCCATTGTAGCAACTTACCCTTAATACCATACTGCTCCAATTTGTACAATAGTCTTCCATGCGCAACAGTGTCAAAAGCTTTCCTGAAATCCAAATATATGATATCAACATTATTTTTTGCACCCAGTTCCTTTGTAACCACATCATAATATCCAATCAAATTTGTCAGACAAGACTTTCCCTTAACAAACCCATGCTGTGTCTGAATTATTGCTGCAGTCTTGTCTAGATGATCCTGCAATGCACCTTTAACCAGTGACTCCATTATTTTACCCGGAACAGAAGTTAAACTAACTGGTCTGTAATTACTCGTGTCACCTTTCGATCCCCCTTTGTGAATTGGGGATACACAAATTTACACTTTTCCTCTAATTAATTCCTCCCCAATCTTACCAACCATCGCAAGTTTTTTGCTGACCGCTATGGTGCCAAGAAGGGGGAATTGGGTGATGCCTCTAACTTACCACCTCACCTTCTCCTTCCGACTCTACTACTATCCATCTGCTATCTACTGCTGAACCTTCAGTCTAGGGGTGGGACTTTAAAGGAAGCCACTTCCTCCCTACTTTTATTCTTTTCCAATTGAATTCACTTACGGTCTTCCCTACCGTTAACCAACAACCTCAGTCTATCCCTCCGTAAAGCTATTAGCAGTTCGTAGGACAGAAAACCACTGTTTTTCAAGTGCCAGTCTCTCTCTCACATAATCCGAAGGTTAACAGAGGCTCCCCATTCAGCTGTTCTCCTCTAATACCTGGGACGGGATGCTCTCGGGCGACTATCCAGTAGTTGCGTAGCCAGGCTCACAACTGGCTACGCAACTGCCTGAACAACGCAATGACGCTCGGCGGTTTTTGAGGGAACCACTGCTTCCGCCCAGACAATATTCGCGATGTCCTAATGCTCTGAATTATTCAGTCTCATTGAGCATTGCGTGTCTCTTTTTTTTTTAACCGGAAAATCAATTTTTCATACATAAAACAGCAAATCAACCGAAGTATACACGCATTTACAGACAACATACTGACGCCTTGTGGCCTTAGTTACTTCAGCGCTTAACGCACACATGTATCCTGTCTCTACAACATTTAGGCCCTCGTCTGTAGCACAGGTGGTAGGATCGCCGTCCTCCCCCCCACACCGGGTGGAAAAAAACCTGAGTTCAAATCTCGTCGATGACGCGAGGAATTATGGGTCTTTTTCACAATGTGACTAGGTTAGTCGGTCTGAGGCGAGGGTAGCTTGGTTTTCTCCCGGAAACAAAAGGTTTTTCCTCCAACAAACAGAAAATCGACCTCAGAACACAAGCAATTTACAGACAATATACACTGAGCAACATGTCCTTAGTTGCCCATGCTCCTAAAACCAAACAACAACAACATTTAGTCTGTCAGTATTCCATACAAAGAATGCGCTGGAGATGTGACCTAATTGATTTTCAACAATGGATAATTCATTGGGGAAAGATTAGCGGGATCGAGTATCATGGCATAGTAATAAACATTAGATATACTATGTATGTATGTATGTATGCGGATGTACTTGTTTTGGGTGGCACCTAGACGTTTAGTCGAACTCCACCTTGGAAAATCTGTGTTGAGAGAGAGTGTAACTGTCTACATTCTACAGCGATCAACACCCTGTCAATCACTGCCCATTTCTAAGCATGAGTTGTGCCTGGTTCTATTATCTAGTGCTGCTGCACCAATTTGTCGTCCAGTGGAAGGGGTGCAATACCAAAGGACAGGAGCCCTCAGGCTGCCCAACCCGAGGGGGAAAAAATATAATAAATAAATAAATGAAAATAAATATTTAAAAAATATATATATGTACAGTTAATACCATTTCATACATACTATAGTATTACTAATTTAAGAACACAACATTTAGTTTCTAAGTTAACAGTTGTAATGTAAAAATATAATTTCATGAATACATCAGTCTACTGTCCACTTCTAGAATAAGTAAGCAAGATGCGTCTTCTTTTAAACACCTTGTCAGAAAAGGATTGGAATGCTGCAAAGTTCTTGGCATTTTGAATCAAAACATTGAGGTTATCAGTCCTAATAGGTTGAGTGCTGTTGTATAGGTCTTGTCTGAAGTCGTCATAAGCCGGGCAATGAAGCAGAACATGCCTCCAGTCTTCTACTGCCCCACAAAAACACAAAGGGTCAGGTTCAAGTCCAAATTTACACAATTTATCCCGCAGTGAACCATGTCCAGTTATTAAATATGACGTTGTCATTGAAGGATAAAACCATCCCATAACGTTCTTATTTACAGCAAACGTTGCGTCTTCAATGAACTCCCGTGTAGTGAGTCCTGTTTCACTGGATTGCCATCTGTATTTCCACTTCTCAGTGAATTTTATCCAAAGATTAATTTTTTCCTTCCGAATGTCCGTGGCCGGATTACTTGCAATGTCTAGGATTTGAGTTGCCAAACCTTTCTTTAAGTTAGAAATCATACCTCGGTGTGCCACATAAAGGTCAATCAGGATACAACCTGAGATCACTTGTAAAGCATTGGTTGATGTTGTTCTGCAGCATCTGTGTGCTGCCAATATCATCTTTCTCTGCAATGATAAGAGTTTGGCCTTCATTGCGACGTGAGTAACCCTAGGAAACCATATGGCTGCCGCATATACTACAATTGGCAAAAATATAGCCTTATAATATAATGCCAAAGTTTTGTGCTTTATACCCCATTCAGCTCTTGAGAGCTTAATCACATTGGCAGTAAACTTGTTAATCTTTTCAGCTAAATTCTTTACGTGGGGGATAAAAGAAAATTTATCGTCAATTAAGAGACCAAGATATTTATCTTGAGAAACATAAGGAATTTGGACATTGTCGATATGGAGTTTAGGAGGTCTGTTATAATCCAGTTTGTTGTTGAAGATCATCATTTTTGTTTTCGTCTCAAAAAATTTTAATTTGTTTATTCTAGACCATTCCAGCAAATCATCCAGGATTTCTTTCCCATGTGTTTCTAGCAAAAGTCTTGACCTGCCTGGTATGCACAGCTTTAAATCGTGGGCATATGCTATTTTATTGCAAATTTGACTTTCTTTTAGTAACCATTGGTCTAAAACAGAATTCCAGAGGAGAGGCCCAAGGACTGAGCCTTGTGGGCATCCTCTGGAAATGAATTTTGAAAATACCAAGTGTTGCGAGATGACTTTTATCTGCCTATTTGAAAAATAAGATCTAATAACCTGATATAGTAAATCATCACATTCTGCCTCTCGAAGTGACTTGAGGGCGCTCTCCCACCAGAGTGTATCGAAAGCGCCCTCAAAGTCGATAAAAACAACCATCATGCATTTTTTGTCTGTAGTTCTACATAGATTCACCAATTTCCTGATGGCATCTTCAGTGGAGGAGCCTTTCTTAAAGCCGAATTGTGAATTAGAACTCATATTACTTGCAGCCAAAACCTTCTGCATCCTAGGCGCTAATAATCTCTCATAAAGCTTTCCAAGATTTCCTAGAAGGGACATTGGGCGATATGCCTTGGGATCCGTTGCCAATTTTCCAGGCTTTCTGAGCTTCTTTACTAACGCAATCTTCCAAAAATTTGGAAAAGTCCCCTCTAATAGACATTTGTTGAATACATTCAACAATATATGTGGAAAATATTGGTAAAATCTTTTGATTGCCACATTTTCAACTAAGTCCATTCCAGGACATTTTGATCCGTTAACGAACCTTATCTGAGTTTGTTCGGTTGTGTCTTGCTCTGGGTGATCATCAGGGAAAAGTCTCTCTATAATAGCTTCAACGGTGGAGAGCCAATCAGTAGTCATACTTCCGTTAGAGTTAACAGAACTATATATCTCAGGAGTTACAAGTTTGTCACGACAAATTTTGTATATTAGTCCCCATGGATCAGAATTACCTGTATGAGACACTAGTTTCTGCCATGAGGATCTTTTGGCTTCACATTGAATCAACAGTCTAGGTAGTGATGTCATTATTACTTATAAACAGCAATTACGCTTCTACTACAGGTAGTAACGTCTTTCTATTACGCCTGAGCAAAGAAACTCATTGGAATAACACCACAGTGACTTTTACTGAAGCCTTTTTTTTTTTTTTTTTTTTAATATAATCAATTTACTTTTACTACATCTACATTTATTTAATGCAAACGTACTAAAGTTCAAATTAACATAAAATATGCAACTGTGCTAACAGGTAACTCTAGGACCAAGACAAATCAACTATGAGTAATTGCTAACTAGTACTAAAGACTAGTACTTTATTACTAGAACCAGTACTGAGTCGCCCCTCAGACTACTCCAGACCAAATTGTGTCTGAATGTCTACAACTCATGAATATAACTGTAAGAGTCACCTTACTGAAGAGGGCAGCCACATATGCGTCATTCAAAATTGAGTGTGATGAAAAAGATATTAATAATGTTGCCGCCACTTCCTTCTGGCCAGTGGGAGCTCTTATCAGCCCTTTTTATCACAACGGTTAGCCGAGATTAAAACTACCTCGCTGTGTATATCCCAGTAAGCCAACAACAAACTCACAAGTATGACGCCAAAAGAAGGAAACCAGGCCAGTTACACAGGATAATGAACATCTACCGGATCGCCAGTCTGATGTCAATCGAATTTCTACAATAGTCACTACCCGACACATGATACAAAGTAAGACTATACCCCGTAGAAGACCTACTAGGATGCAGATAAAACCATTATCCATAGGGAAGATTTTTTTTATCAGAATGTTAGGAGCTTACGAAACAAGTTGGACACATTGGAACATATGCTCTTGTCACGGTCTGCCAGATGTTATCTGGCTCACCGAGACCTGGCTCCAGCCACATCAAGAGTCTATAGTCGCTGCTGACGCTGCTGGATACAAAGCCCACTTCAAATCCAGATCTGAAGCGAGGGGTGGAGGAGTAGCCCTCTTTGTACGTGACATAGCACCTCAAATAATCTCGGTCGCCTACGCGGATTCAGAGCTTTATGAGGCATTACTTGTCACTTTAAAAGTCAACTCAGCACTCTTAGATATAGCAGTCGTTTACATTCCACCTGTCCCTAGTCTAGAAATGATAAAAAAATGTAGTTAGTAGACTGGCTTCTCAACAAATTACATGTGTCAGCTACCCATATAGTATGTGGAGATTTCAACCTTCCACCACAGCTCAATAACCGGCTGGATACCATGTTAAATAAACTACAGCCATGCTCCATCTCTCTTATCAATGACCAACCTACAAGAGGTGAAAATAGATTTGATCTAATTCTGTCTTCTGGTAAATGTATAATTGATGTACCCCCTGAAATGTTCTTTCCATCCGATCATAGCCCAATTGTAATGCTCATAATGCTACCGTATATGGACGTCAATGCCAAGGAAAAAATTAAGAGCCAGCTTGTCACTTTGCCAGCCTTTCTGGACCCAAATAAATGCTTATTTGCTGCCAGCTGTATCCCGTGGGAATGTCTACTCAAATGTGATGCCTTATTTGCAACAACTCTCTTAACCAGTTGGATCAACTCTATTACAGAATTTGCGGCTTCCAAAGTAGAAGGATATCATCAAAATCGAAAACCTGGTGGAACTCTAGTCTAACTGCATTGTTTAAACTAAAGCAAACTCTGCACAGAAAATGGAAACTGTCTAATGACACACAAAATAGAATTAACTACGCGAGGGCCAGAGCAATATTTAATAGGGAAAAATCTAGAGCAATCAGCCGCTACATGAAAGACACACTTGACAGAGGAAAGCTACCTCGTTGCACACATAAAAGTGACACAAATCAGGGGCTTGACAAAGAAGCGTGGATGGACCACATCAGCAGTTTCCCCAGCATATATCATGATTAGTTGACAATGAGATGGAGTCTGTTCTTATCACTAAAGAAGCACTAATACAGAGTATTAACTCCCTCAGGCCAACTAACACAGCTGGAGTTGATGGAGTCCCCCACTTCATGGTAAAGTGTCTCAGCCCTTACCTGATTGAACCACTCCAAGCAATTTATAGCTCTATCCTTGCTTGCCGAGTTTTCCCTGAGAACTGGAATAAGTATGCTGTAATTCCAATGCCGAAAATTACAAAGCCTAACCGTGTGGAGCACTATAGGCCAATATCTACTGCATCTACCCTGTTAAAAGTACTGGAGAAATCTCTATTGCCAAAGTTGTCGAATCAGATACTTGCTGGGCAGCCTCAACAAATTCATTATTCAATAACTGCAAGATCTACTATTACTAACCTCCTCACAGTTAAAGCCGCAATACTAAATGCATTTCAAGCCAGAAAGGAAATTGCAATAATTTATGCCGATATAAAAGCAGCCTTCGATAGTCTGGATGTACATGCCTTACTTCATCTGCTTCAGCACGCCTTCCAAATAAAAGGTAATTTGCTGAAGTTCCTACAGGCCCTACTTACTTGTCGGTCCATTTTTTACCGCACAGATAGTCAGATCTCCAATG
The DNA here is from genome assembly GCF_048544385.1 of Mastigoproctus giganteus. NCBI lineage: Eukaryota > Metazoa > Arthropoda > Arachnida > Uropygi > Thelyphonidae > Mastigoproctus > Mastigoproctus giganteus. The sequence goes on along the minus strand of NC_143581.1, from coordinate 228,428,811 downwards.
CCAACTCCATGCAGGAGTTCTACAGGGTGGAGTCTTATCTGGACTCCTCTTTACCGCCATTATGATCCCGTTCTGCAAAGGTAGGGATGATGTATGCACTTATGCAGACGATATTAAGATCCTAACACCATTCCAACCGTCCATGACCAATAGAGCATTGTGTGACAAGATTAATTATAAGCTTCTGAACTTATTCGTGTACTTAGACAAATTTGGCTTGGCCCTAAATCCGCAGAAGACTGTAATCATGGTGTACTCGCTCAAAAAATCGCCTACGCTCGTACACCCGAAACTTAAGGGCAAACCTATCTCAGTTGTTGAGAGGCATAGAGATCTGGGAGTAATTTTTGATACCAAACTTACGTTCAAATCTCATATTGACCTGATTGTAAAGAAAATGAACTACTTACGTTGGGCAACAAAACAGCACCTCTTGCACGTGAAACAGACTACAACAACTGCATGATATTTAAGAACCACAGTGTATTCGGCCATTTTGTATGGCGCAGAATTGTGGGCGTCAGCCACCCCTACCCATATTAGGAGAATATATGCGAGTGAGTTCTGGCTGCTGAAGTGGGCAAACCATAAACACCATCTCCCTCAACAGTTAAGAACCACGCAGCTCTCTGAGCAGCTTAAACTACAGCGTTTACCAGACATCATTGCCTGGAAACGATTAATAACTACAATCAAAATGATGACTGGCACGATATCATCACCATGCTTTTGGCAGCTTTGTGAGGGGCACATCCCGCCATCTGCATTAAGAGGTACAAAATCCTGGAGAATGAAGACCAACAGACTGAAGATGGCCGACAGGTTTATACCCGCCAGTGCGTTAGAATCAATTCAGTGCCCAACACATATCGGAATTGACCTACTAAGGCTCATAGAAGATCCGAAATACATGTATAGGAAACAAACCGCAGTGTGGTTCGCTGAGGCTACTGTTGCCTAATAGTTGTGTGAATTTCTGTCAAGAACTGTGTGTACGCAATTGAATAATGTATATCTCGCACAAGTTGATCAGTGGATGTGATGTTAAGATGAACTTTTGTATTACAATTGCCAGGACTCTAGAAAGAAATGCAGTGATGAGTAATGCAGTTTATATTTCATCTGTTCGTGTATATTTAACCTTTCTTGTATATTTTAAACATTCTTTTATTCACATTTTATGGTAATCCCCTGGCATTTTCTGCCGTGAAGGGTATTTGTCTCTTACCAATGTAAACATATATTTTAATTTTGGTAGGACAAATAAAGATTTATTTATTTATTTACTAGTATTAAAGATAAAAGTAATATGCGGCTCAAGGTTATTCCATTGCGAGAGTATGCAATAGGCCCAAAGTTGACCTTGAGCTACCATTACTTTTTTCCTAACTATTCAATTCCTTGGCATTCTTTATCTTGAAAGGGAAAATTATTTTGAGTTCACTAAGCATCAGAAACATAGCCCATCATAATCTAATTTTATTTGTAAGATAACTTGCAGGATGATTTCTCATATTTATTCTTAAGCTTGCATTAACATTTTTGCATGGAAAGACGTACGTGTGTGCTAGTCTCGGTGTTTAAAAAGTACCAGAAAGTTTTTGGACACTGCACTTTAACGTCCTCTTTAACGAGCAGCTGGTTATAGCCGTGGCGGCTTAGAAGCTTCAGGACGGGATTAATTTTCATCCCTAAAAATCCAAATATTGCGGCATGTGAGTAACCTTGACACTAATGAATGCCATTTATACCACATCGAACTTCCTTGTCAGTAACCGCATCAATAGGACCCAGTGGCGTGCTGCAATTAACGCTCCAGAAATTAATTTATTATTGGTTAATAAGTCTGTGACGTTTCAGTGCTATCTAGAGGGCGTTTTCTTCCTTGTCTGACAGCTCATGGGACGTTACTAATAGCTTCTTTTGCTCCTTCAATTAGCAACCTGCTTATAAACTCCTTTTGGGGAATAAAACCGTAGGCGCACAAAACCACAGATTAAATGGGGCAAAGTGGAAGTACTTGAGATATCAAAGTTACAGGCTGTTAGGATTTTAGTTTCTTATTTCTGATAATAAATTATGTGGAGATGGACATTGTGGCCCGTAAACGGCTACGCATGCGCGATCGCAAAAGCAACAAGTGAACACCACAGCAAAGTAAACTATTGTCTCGAAAAAAAAAAAAAAAAAAAAAACCTATAAAGAGGAACTTCAATAACATTAACGCTTCGATGACCAACCAATCAACGCTATCCCCAATCAGAGCGATCATGAAACTGAATACACTGCTAATCATTGAAATTTCACCACCTACTAAAAGGAGCACGCCTTGAACTCAACATATGGAGTGGGAGATATCAATGCAGGCACTCACCAATTAAATTTATGCGCCAACTTCAGCAGTATTTACCTATGAAAATGAGGTACACATCAATATGAATTATCACTATGACCCACCCACCCCTCCCCCCGACGAACAGCGATACATGCGGCCAAAAGTCTTGTAGCGCGTCGAAAAGATTCGAATGATGTCTTCGTGAATACTGGACCACGCTCATTGCACTTGTGCTGCGAATTCGACAACAGTGACAAGGGCTGAGAAGCGATCGTCAGTGACTGTTCCATCATATACCAGATATCTTGTGTTCGAAGCCAAGGAACCATTTCTACACCATGTAAGGAAGGCATTCAGGCACTGTCCTGCTCGAAAAATAGCATGTGCGATTGGGCATAGAAAGGAAAGAAGCACTAGTCGTATAGTCAATTCAACACAGCAACTTACCATCAAGAACAACTACAGAAGAACCGATCATCTGTGGTAGTTACTTAGATGCAGCAAGACAAGAGTAGATCCTGGCCGCCTCCACGTGGCAGGGAAGGGGGGACGCGGTTACCAGGTATTGCTGCTTCTCACTTGCCAAGAGCCAGGTGCCGGCCGACAACACAACAAATCATCACTCTTACACACTCAACACACTACATAAAAATCGCCGGCTTTGGCGCAAGCTTCTTCACAAGATGTTATGGGAGAAACCCTGGGGTCCGCCACAACAACAGAAGAATATCCCCTGTGGTAGTTACTGATGGCTCTCCCCCCTCCATCAAATTTCATGATTACGAGATTAGGGTATGCCGCTCCATGATGCATTCTTGTATTACCTCTGTTCCCGGTGTGTCTTAGAAGCGCATACGGCCATCACTGGATCCCAAACAAAAAAACTTTATTCGTCACCAAAAACGACACGATACAATTCTTGTCTAAACATATCTCTCTCCACACCACTGCAGAAGCAGAAGGCGATGGAATGGCGTCAGACCAGACGATGTAAGGAACGAATGCAACCTCACTTTTGCAAGTCACTTGCTAATCGTGCTCCCTAACACAGAGAACTGGAACCACTTGGTCTACGACTGCCCAGAATACGAAGATCTCAGAGGCATCCTGATCACAAAGATACACTACCTTCCGAAAGGACTGGAATCCCACTTCATTGACACAGAAGAGGAATACAGAGCACTTTCTCAATATGCGCAGGACCTCTTCGAGAGGAGAAAACTGCTAATTACCATAAATCGTGTCTGAAGAAAGATCACCACAAGTTAAACTGTACAAGACCATAAAATACTATCCAACAGAGTTACTACAGAGAAAAACCTTGAGACAAGTGAGTGAAAAACACAAGGACGGAGCTTACCCCATGAGCGACTGGACTGAAATCGACTCAATATTGAAGAAAAGAGACTTAACGCAGCACAGCTGCCAAACGCCATTTGGCGACTTGAAGAGGGCACCCTAGCCTCCTTCATCTTTAATACCCATATCCCCGGTGGGGGGGGGGGGAGACGATCTTACTGTCTCATCCCCTTCTCGCCATTCCCACTTTCCCTTCTGGTGGAGCATGGGCATGCCCCACTGTGACTTGGAATTGCCTCCTCTCTCGACTCCATACTTCTATCTTTTCCCCCCAGACTTCAGTCTCCCCACCCACTCTACCTGCACATACGCAAGCGAATGCCCTACACATCGGAATTGATTTAATCATCTCCAAATTACGTTTTTCGCCCATACACTCGGCGTTTCAAAAATTTAGCGTTATTCCCCATAGAATTTACCAAAATAAAATATATATATTTCTTAGTTTATTTTTTAACTTTCTTTTCCTCTTTTTATTATTATTTTATTTTTTTTTTATTTATTTTTTTTTTTTAGGTCCTAGCCGCTGAAATCTCAGGAAATTAAGCGGCAGGACCTGCCAGAGTAAATCTTAGTCTACTGGTGTTTCCTGGTCTGCCTCCAACGTTGGGCCTCAGTAGGGGTCCAGCGGCTAAACGACCAGATGAACAACGGTACATGACATTACACATATACAATATCCATACACTTTTAAATCTCTGGCATTTCCCAGCGAACTGGTTCACTCACAATGAAAGCAACGCGGAGATGGGGGAAACCCCTGGTGCCGTTTGACCCTAAACACACTTTACACTTTAGATACAGAAGAACAGTGGACACACACATTGGTAATCTGGCGAATTTTGACAGATCTGTTTTCTGACAATTGTCGGCGAATCCATCGACCAACCTGTTCTGACGTTCTTTTGATGCCACCAGAGCCCTAGCGACGTGTAAGCTGCCTTCCTGTACCGTTTGTTGCTAACAGTGATCAACTATTTGGGCATCATGAACGGCGATTTGCCGTATTTTCCTTCCATTCTAACGCCCCAATGATCCGACAGCCTTCAAAGTCAATCAGCTGAATTTAACATCGCCTGCTGTAAATGCTTGGGACTTGAAACAGTGGAAAATTCCAGAAATGGTGCCATCTACCGCAGTGTATTGTGCACAAGGATAGATGACATTTCACATTTAGTACTAGAGACCGGGTGAAAGGAATACTCGAGCTTTTGCTGCACCAGCCAAAAATAAACTGGAGGAGGCTAATTCGCTACGGTATGGAGCTAATTCTCGTGTCTGGACCCGGACCGTTTTCTGTAGTGCCAAAAACCACCAAATTTTAGTCTTACACAAACATTATGGCAAATTTGTTCCGCCCACACCCTGATAATTTATATCAGAATGTAACTTCTATATTCCAGCACGATTATGCTTCATCCGAAGAATGTAAAAATCTGTTTTCAGAAAAACGAAGTCCAACAATTGGCCTGGTTAAATTAAGAGTCCAGACGTGCATTCGACCTTTAGTACGAACGGGAATACGGGACCAGGATGTTGTCAATATGTTCCTCTGAAAGGTGACCGTACTGAAGGAGAAACAGACACAAAAACTCCTGTTACCTACTACAACGAACCAGTCGAATTTTTTCCACGATGCCGGATTGATACTGTCAGCGAGACCAAATATGTGGCTATATTTTATTCATTTGTTTATTAAAACTCATGTTTTTTCCAAACGCAATGCTATCAGTATATATATATATTATATTCGATCTTATCATCTTTGGTCTTGGTCATACTCTTACTGACATCAATCTCGCATCTGATTCCTTGTAGTAGGTAGCATCTCGCACCTGATTCCTTGTATATATATTAAAATAATTTTCCTCCTAAGAGAGATGCCGGTTACGTGGTAATACGTAACAGAAGCTTGTTTTACTGTGATAAAACAAGCATCTGTTTAATCGTGGTCACGCGCTATATTTATCTACCATGACCATGCGGTACCATGCTTGATTTACATATGTAACGTATGTATTTATGTATTCATAGCAGAGGAAGAGACACACAGTGTCGAAAGCTTCTGTAAGTATTTTCTTTTACTTTATCAAAAAGAAGCGAGCGCAGCGAGCAGAGGGCGAAGCCCCTTAGTGTATATTATTATTATTACAATTTTAGAATTGTATGGGTTCACGAGGGTGAAAAATTACGGTTTCAGTACAGTGAGACACCAATGGTACCTGCCTCAATGTAAAGAACCGCGGAGTAAGGTGGGCAAACGACTAGGAGGGCTTTCTACGGATTTTTGATTAGGAGAACAAAGGAAAGTGTAAAGTGTATTTAGTGTCAAACGGCACCAGGGGTTTCTCCCATCTCCGCGTTGCTTTCATTGTAGGCGTACCAGTTCACTAAGAAGGCCAGAGATTTAAAGTGTGTGGATATTGTATGAGTGTAGTGTATTGTTGTGTATCGTTGTTATTCTGGCCATTTAGACGCTAGACCCCTGCGGGAGCACAACGTTGCCCACACTTGGCCCCGTGGAGGCAGACCAGGTACACCAGTATTGAGAAATCATTTACTCTGGCAGGCCCTGCCACCTAGTTTCCTGAGATTTCAAATGGAATGTTTATGAAACATGGCAAACACTTAGAACGTATAATTAGAAAGTATGAGACCTACATTCCGGCAGCTCTAAGCAGCTATAGCCAGAAAGTGTATTGAAATTAAATAAAATTAGAATTTTAGAGAATAGTATGTTAAGTAACCAGTTTTTGAATAATAATTGCTATTTTATATACAATGCACAGTAGATTAAGTAAAGGTTAATACAAATAAATTATAACTAATAACATAGGGAAAAAAAATATATATATATAGTTTGTGAATAAATATTTAAATTTATTCACGAATTTTTATTTATTTAAAATAAAAGATAATCATAAACCAAGGTACATGTTATCTTATCAAGAAGACAGAACATGACCGTGGTTTATGGAAGCACAAAGTACTGTATTTCGATTAGCCAGACGGACAGTTTAATGCAATTTCTGCCTTAAAAAAACCAGGGGGGGGGGCCTAATTATTCATCATAGTAAATCAACACAGCTCACTCAGGCTCATTTTCTGCCTACACATGGACCGTCCGGATAAACTATGTACAGTATATATAGTATTTCATTGTTTATTATAATAATAGTTACCTTTATTCTAACGCATCTTGTACAAAGTATCGAAGCCACTGCCATTCAGGTTAGATGCACATCAATTTAATTGTAAAATCTACCAAAATTAAAATTTGTTGTTTTTTTTTTTTTTTTTTTTCCGGCAGAAGTTGCATTAAACCGTCTGGCTAATCGAAATACTTTGTGCTACCATAAACCACAGTCATGTTGTGGCTTTTTCATAAGATAACATGTACTTTGGTTTATGACTATGCTTTATTTAACTATACAGTGTATATTTTTTCTATGTTATTAGTTATAATTCATTTGCATTACCTTTTACTTAAGTCACTGCACTTTACATATAAAATAGCAATTATTATTCAAAAACTGGTTACTTAACATACTATTCTCTAAAATTATAATTTATTAAATATAGATATCGGAGCTCAAAAATAGGATTTTATTTTTACTCAACGTAATCAGCACCTGATTTATTCACTTATTACACCGATGCCGGTGATCGAAAGCGTCCAACGACATGATGTTCAGTTCGGCAATTACGTTTTTCAACATACTCTTGAAATTTCTTTTCTTTGAGGGCAGTTTTTCCCTTGGGAAATAGAAACAAATCCACTGGTGCTAGATCAGGAGAGTAGGATGGATGGTTGATCTGTACAATGCCATGTTTTGTCCGAAAAGTCTTCACAAGTGTGGGGAATTGTCATGAAACAAGAACCACTTGCCTTTCTCTCGAAATTGCGGCCTCACCTGAAAAATGCACTTCAATAGTCTCTGAAGAACCTGTAAGTAGGGCGCAGCACTGACTCTCTCCACTTCAGATACAAATTCCTTGTGACTGACACCCTGTTTTAGCGAAAAACATGATCAGCATCGCATTGATCCTGGCTTTCTGTAAACAAAAAACTTTTTGGGCCTTGCTGAAGTCCCCTGCATGTTCTGGCACTTTGTGGGTCGTACTGAAATACCCAACGCTCGTCTCCAGCGACAATATAGCCGAGGGACTCATAATTTCCTCGGCTGTATTGCAGCTGGAGACGCGCGTTGGGTGTTTCAGTACTACCCACAAATTCATTGATAAGTCTCGATGAAGACTTCGCATGGTGACACTCTTCGTTGCTTCTGCTCAAACGTGAAGCTCTGCGATACAAATTTTGCATACACCTCCTTTATCCCTAAATCTTCATCCAGAATTTCACGAATCGTTTCCTTATTCATATCCAACTCATCATCCTCATCATTGTGAGGGTCAACCCATATCCTCATCATTCTGAGGGTCAAAAGATGATCTTGCCAAAATTTCTCAAACTTTTAAAATTGTCCTCATTCCGAAAGGTTGACGAAGCCCACTTTTTAGGTCATCGTAAACATCCCCAGGTCCGTCGTTTCTGTACATCATTCGTCAGCTTATATCATTCAAATACACTGGTGTGTGTGTGTGTGTGTGTGTGTGTGTGTGTGTGTGTGTGTGTGTGTGTGTGTGTGTGTGTGTGTGCAAACAATATATAGTAAGAAGGAATAGAAGAATAGCTATGCATTGGGAAAAAAGAAAACAATAAGAGAGAGGAAAATTTATGAACTAGGGCAACAACAAAAGAAAAAGATCCCAACGACCATAATGAATATATAAATTTAACTTATTCTATTTGACCCTCTGTTGGGTCAACCCGTAAACCTCATGCTTGTTTTTAAATAGTATTTTCTTTCGTAAGTGCTTTTTGAACTGAACATCCAGAGTTTTCTAAATTTAAAATTTAAAATCCAATTACCATTTACTTGCATATTAATTCAGAAACAGAGGCCAAAATGTTGACGTCTTTCTTGCAATATCGATGGTTGACTCTTGATAATGAGGTTGTGCGTTATATGACAATATGCAGTTTTGTGTGTGTGTGTCGCTTGTTCCGTACCATTTTTACACAACCACCTTTTACAGCTTTTCGATTTATATATACGAGTATGTAATTATTTGATTATTATTATAAAACAATTATAGTAACTATTACACTAATAATACTTACTATTTACACACAACAACACACAGAAGAGCAATAGTATCTACAGGGTATAGGAGTAGTATCTACAGTTTAGTGTGAATATGGTGCGTTTCACTTTAGTGAATTGTGAAGAGACGCACCGTGACAATATCCCCTTAAATCTGACACTCCCAACATTGTTCTGTTTCTTAAAGATTCAGACTTGGAAATGTGCGATACTTTGGAGCTAAGCGTCGTAGATTGATCATTCCTTCTACGTGTTACAGTAGTGATATGGAAGCAATCTATCGCAGTAAGTATTCGACCGTAGGGGAAATGCTTGTCTATACAATCATTTTACCCTACAATTTTCTGCTGCTTCTGCAAGAGAGAGACGTTAAAACATCCCATGTAAACAGTCTTTCGTGCATTTTATGACGACATGCAAACATGTTTTAAGGAAATCTCACATCTCGTTGGTAGAGAAATAAATCAAGCTAAAAATAACCCCAAAGAATCCAAATAAGATTTATGATCAGACTCAACAGTTAAATCTTTTCTGATCCACGCCATCTGGTGTGCAGAAACACTCCGGTAGGTGATAGTTTACGAAACAGCCACCGAACAGACACTATCAGCGTTGTGGCTTCTACCTCAATTTCAGGGTCCCCCCCCCCCCATCACATAACGGTTGAAGGACTCTCTCTCACTCTCTCTCTCTCTCTCTCTCGTTGTTAGTGTGCAGAGAATGGCTGTTGCTCAAGATACTGCCAAAGAATTAACATCTGGTTTAACTCAAAACACGTGAGGCAGCACTCATCAAAAGTGTATTAAGATTAACATCGAAGTGTTGACTTCTTTCTTAGATTTTCAAGTGTATAAAATGAGAATGGTTTGGTGGAACAACTGCGCCAAGAAGCAAAGTTTAAATGATAGACTGCTAGACGGTATATGCAAAACGTAAAAACCTGTTGCTCTTCTTTAGAGGCTGAAACAGGGCTTTTAATCATTACTGTGTGAAATAGAGATACAGTACGCATATTTTAATCATTACTGTGTAAAATGCAGATATTTTGAACGGAAACGTTCAAAAATTTCCTATTTCATTTCGAAATTATTTGATTTAGAAATAAATTCGATTTTTTCTTCGTTTTTTTTTTTTTTGTTTTATTTACGAGAATATAAGTCATAATTAACTTTTAATTTCAATTTGTCCAATTCTTATTGCTCGCAATCAGTTCACACTGATTGCGAGCAATTTCGTGTAATAAGACAATTTCGTGTAATAACAGCGCCGCCGTAGTAGTCAATAGAATCTGTAAAGAAAATTCGCTGATATCGGGTGTTTTGTATTTTTTATTAACTTGTGTGTTGGATTCTTGGGGGACAAAATTTCTTGCAACCGAGTCAGCATCATGAAGTTTCATACATTGCTAGTATAGATACAACTAGAATAAACTGGCAGGCATGCATTAAGAAATATTAATTGCCATAATTTCTTGAATCGTGCCGTCTTCTAAAGAAATAGCGGTGTCAGTGAAATTTAGTTAACAGTTAACTAAATTTCACTGACTTTAGTTTTCTCCGAAAAATCAAACTGAATCCATTGAGTAAAACACTGGACGAACGGTAATTACATAGTGCAGATTCCTACGCAGACACGTTCGGCTAATAAAATCTCAAACTACTCCTTAAATATATTCATAGAGACTTAATAAGATTATTAATTAGGCATCACAAGGCCATGAAAGCCGTAATTAAGACAGTCTTAATTAGATATTTCACCAGAAACGTGTTCTAATAGCTGGGTCGACAAAGGTCAGCATTAGTTGCGGTGTCAGAGTCACAACTTTAACAGATAGTCAATACAGATAGTGAAACTGCCAATTTGGATGGCCGGATACAATGACAACGGACTTTTGATTAGCTATCTAATTATATAATTATCAAAATAACCAGGAACCGCCAAGAGCACTCTTTGCAAACAGCATTATAAATGAAATAGTAATGTCTATAATTAACTAGCAATTTTCAGAGTGCTGTTCAGAGCTCGAGAGAAAGCAACTCGTAGTGTGACTATTTCAGCGAACTGCATTTGCATAACTGCTAAGAAGAGAGTGGCAACCATTAGCAAGTCAGAGATTAACTTCGTGTTGCCACAGGATAACGATTTACTTTGCAACCTCCTCTTAATGATGTTCTATAAGGTGGCTGTTTTCTTCCTCTCAAGTTTCACATTGCGTGTATACTGTTTTAGTAGTTTACTACATTCGGATGCAGGTCGATAAAATCCTTCAACGAAAAGGTTTCTGGTTATTGCGAGGATTGCAGTCATCAGTCGTAGTGAACTCGTTAGTCTAATCAGCCCATCATTCAAAGAACGTTTAAGTGTCTCATTACAAAGAATTGGCTACAAACAGCGTAGGCATGACTGAAAGATTACACACACACACGCACGCACGAGAAACAGATGGAAGGCTTCGATCATCGAGTCCATTAGGAAAGTCAGTAGGCAATTCATTAAACGTTGAGTGAGCAAAGGATGCCAACGATTCGTAACTACCGAAAGGCTAAATGCGATTAAGGCTACATACAGCCTTAATAGCATTTAGAAATTCCTCCTACGATGAAAGACACGGATAACCCCACCGAAGATATTTGGACGGAATTATCAGGAATTCCTGGATGGCACGAGTCCTTCCAAATTCACGCCCCACATCACGAGGTCAAGGTCATGAAATATTTTAGGTGGGTTCATATAGTTTCTCACTTCACGACATCTTGTCGCCCATACAAAGTACCCAACAAGGGAAGGTTATTGTTGCCTATGGAGATAATATCCGGTTAGTAACGGAGCCCTCCTACGCATGATGTTCTTCGAGTCGTGTGCGCGGTGTCCCACAGAGACTTTTTCTGTCAGTTTTACACCTGTGTTATCTTTCCCAGCTCCTTTAAAGGCAGTGGAACTCCTACACTGCACTGATGTTTAATTTCCCTCCCTCCTTATGATATAGGGAATGAAGCGCAGTGCTAGCCCATCTGTTGTGAGATTAGACAAATGATCATAACAACGAGAGCTTTTGTGCGCTTGCTAGAATATCAGTCATTCGTTTGAGCGCTTATGACAGTGGGTGAACTGAATATCAATGCCATGATGCTTAGTTCCTTTAAGATCTGTTTCCTAAAACATCAGATACTTCTGAACAAACATCTCAAATTTAACATAAGCTAAAATAATTGAAAATAATTTCGGCAGTCCTTATTCAACACCCATACAAGAAAGACTGACCAAAGTTCCTTATAACAAAAGTGTGCACTCTAGTTTGCGAAGATTTTAGACTTTTATATATAAAAAAAATACAGATTAGTTTGCTTGGTTTGCAGAATTTTTGGACTGATCAATTTAGTGTTCAGTGTGTTTGTTCACTGTGGTCATGGCGTTATCGTGGGTAGCACAACTGATAGAATTGCCGTCCTTCCCACACCAGGTGGAAAAGACCCGAGTTCGAATCCCGTCGATGACTTGAAAAAATTTTATGGGCCTTTTTCACAACGTAGCTGAGTTAGTCAGTCTCAGGTAAGGGTAGCAAGGATTTTAATCCCGGAAATTTGGTTTTTTGGTCCAGCAAACATCAGATCGAGCACAGAACACACGCAATTTTCAGACAATATATATGGCTGATGCGCCTAAAAACCTAGGTTTGGTCATAGTATAACAATTCATATTGCACATCGCGTACTTTGTGCATAGTACAAAATGTGATATACGAGTGGTCTTTTTCTGTATTATTCAAAATGACCCGTGAATACACACACAAGCGCGTCTGTGTTCACGGTTTTATGTCTGTCCTCCGGGACTACCACATGGATATGTGTCTATATGTACTTAGACTTTGACCACTCTCAATGTGCATGCATATTTTCAGGCTAAAAAACACAGAATAATTCGCTGGAGAAAACCTTTGACCCCCCCCCTCCCACCGAGATGAGCTGTAGTTGGCCGATCTCAGGCGGGGAAGAACAAGAAAAGTTTTCTTAAAAATTTTTCGTCTCCTGCAGGGTTTGGACCCAGACCTCTCAAAAGACAAAAAAAAAAAAACCAGATGTAACTACACTACAGAGGGCGCTAGTGAACACTGCAAATAAACTGAGAGTGTTAGAGAAAGAAGTTGGTCTTGATGGGTGTAATTACGAAGATTAAGACTGACATACCACATATCTATATTTACTTTATGGGCATTTCCACCTGTCTCCACTTCTCGTACATGAGGAGTCGTCCATCTTATTTTCATCGACATTCTCTCCAGAATTATCGAGCGTCCCCCTTCCCCTCAACAACCATCACTTGAACAAAAAAAAAAAAAAAATCTCCTTCTGGTCTCGGAAACTAAGAAGTTCATTACGTCTGCGGCTTCTACCACACAGAAGTCATCGTAGGACGAACGCGTAGTAGTTACAACGTCACGAAAGGGTGCTGGGGAAGAATACCGCCTTTTGTCCAAGCACTAGTAGCCAGCGTCAATGATTGATGACGACCATGCTCACAACGACCGAGTCTACCGCAGCGGAAGAATGTCTTTCTTCCCTCCCAGAAAATCTCTGCTTTCCCCTGCCTCCATCCCCTCACCCGATCCAAACCATCAAGATAACAACGCAGTCCGTGAAGGGGCCGAAAGAGAAGAATGCACGCAGAACATGCAATATCAAATATAGTAAAAGAGAATCGAAGTATTGGCAAAGACCACAGAACACATTTAAGGACTTTAAGGACTATTGTTCGCCCCGCGCTTTATTCTATTCGAAGCTTTTTATTCTGTTTGCCGACCCTCCTATTAATAGACTACTTTCTGTGTATGAATGATATTTGTTTTCGTTCTTACGTAAAATGCATTCAATGTGCCCCGGAGGTAAGGAGATTCGCAAGGCCTTTATTTACATCACAGATGAACCAGAAAAGGTAACAAATTGCAAGGGGGGAGGCGAGTTCGTGACCTTATTTCACGCTTTCTGCTCACACTCGAACGCTTCTACATAATTCTCTGCTGGGTTTAGGTGGCCGCAGTGAATGACGCACCCGCTAGATGATGATAATAATAATAACAAAAAAAAAAAAAAAAAAATCCTTTTGTATATATCCGGCCCAAGTAAGGCACCCAAAGGCATTTTCCCCCACCCTATTGTATCCTTGGCCGCTGAACCCGTCAACTGAAAAGGTTAAACGATGAAAGCATTTAGTTCTGTGTATCAGCGACAAGAATCTTGGGGCATCCCGAAGTAGAAGTCATTATATACTCATCTATTGTATTCAACGGCACAACGTCCCCGGAATTCCTTCACAAAGACCTAACTTCTAACCCACCTCCAGCTGGTTGTCAGTGCTACGATCGTCCCTAATGATAGTCTCTCGTTCCTCTAATTGATCCCAGTGGCAAGCTCCGGAATAGGTGATGAGGCTGTCAAGCTACACAGGTTTCTCTGTAACGAGCGGCATCGCTCACCGGCCGCGGGCACAGGACAACAGCTGGAGATCAACCAGGAATGTGATGAGGAGAAAGGCTTGAGATTTCGGTTAGAAAACACTGGTGGGAACAGTTCATTTTAACGAAGGTAAGAACGAAAGCACGTGCAGATAAAGATTCCGAAAGACTAAATGTATTTATGATTGTTAGCATTAATAAATATCGGCTATTCATTTGACAAAGCATATATTTAATCAAAAGAAATTAATATCGTGTTATCTCACCTTTGGCACCTATAACTGCTTCGGTACGTCGTAGAAGACTTTAAACTAAGTTCAGCTAGCAAGCGCCGATGGATATTGTGCTCCACTCCTCCTTTAAAGAATTAGTGATCCCTCAAAGAAGAGGATTGGTCTTCTCCTAATTATGCGTTACAGTTAATCCCGCAGATGTTCAACAGGGTTGCAGACGACTTCCGTGCAGGCCACTGCAATGTTCCGATGTTATTCTCTTCAATCCACGCGTTTTTTTTTTTTCGCAAGTATAAGGTTTGGTGCCTTTACGTTTTTCAACACGACAATGAAAAATGTTTGGGCAATTGTGTGTGTCCTACATTTCGTCTTTTATGGACAAAATCATATGACTGTGAATAAAAAATCCTTCACTAGGAAAGCCAGTGTACGTGTTCACCAGGGAGGAGTCCTTTCTCTTTACTGCTGCCATCCACCCATTCCTGTGCCAGCAAACGTATTTTCTCAGCTACGCAGATGATTTGAAGCTCCTCTATCGGATCCATGAGACAGACAGACCTGAGACTGCTTCCGAAACCATCATCAACCGCCTGAAAACTCTTGTTACATACTTAGTACAGTTCTCTCTTCAAATTAATCCCAATAAATCTGCGCAAATGGTGTTCTCACTCAAATCACACCCAACTCAACTAAACCTGAAAATTCATGGAACTGCCAATAACCAAGCACAGAGATCTCGGGGTCATCTTTGATTCTAAAATCAGCTTTAAACACCATGTCGCAGATATTCACAACAAGGTCTGCCGATCCAGATGGCTTGCCAAACAACACCTCCTTCATGTCAGTCTCAGTACACCCTTCAATATATTTACCGGTTTCTTCAGCCAGCCATCACCTACGGATCTGAAATCTGGGCGTCGTCAGCGAAAACCAAATCATCTGATGAGTACTGGCTTCTTCGTTGGGTGCTCTTCAAGCAAACTACCTTCTCCTTTTTTCTCTCTCTCTCTCTCTCTCTCTCTCTCTCTCTCTCTCTCTCTCTCTCTCTCTCTCTCTCTCTCTCTCTCACACACACACTTCAGAAATGACCAAACTTCTAAACTACAGTAAAGTCTCAGAACGGATCTTCACCCTCCGCTTACTCGTCTCAATTAAAATGATAGCGGATGAAATCAATACTCCAAGCTTTTGGCATATGTGTAACTGGAAAATCCCCCCGAACCCTTAAGAGTCCTCTCTTCTTTGTAGTCCATGGCGTGGAGGCTCAGGAAGGGCAACAGATTCAATGGAGATGCTCCAGAACGTACAGGAGATGGATGCCGACTACAAGAAATTCACTAACGACAAAGCCTACAGAAGACGTATCATCAAGGAGCAGTTCTCGTCTTCAGCTGAGTGACTGTCATTGTTTTATCTTGATAGGTGTTGCCATTGTGGAAAAAAAAAACAAAAAAAAAAACTGTTTTCACGTGTTTGAAACTTGTTTTTTGTTTTAGTTCCTTTCTACGTTAAACCTCTAGCATTGTTTCTGTTATGGGCATTGCATCAGGCATGCATGTAAAATTTTCACTGATTGCAATAAAGATAATAAGAATTGTAGGGCCCAAAACATCAATGTAGAACGCAACAGTCATGGTTACATGCACTACGACAATGAAACTTGGTCCACACCACGAGAAAGATTTACATACCACCTCTCAACTACACAGCCGGGTCACACACTCAAGTAGTAAGCGTTCTTCAACACACTCTAGTGCGAAGCGACGAGTAACGCATGCGCATAACTCGCCGCTCTGCAAGACCGACATCCGCCGATCCGCAATCCAGGTCCAGGGTGCCATGTCAATTGACCATGTGCATTTATTTTTGTTATCAAAGGCTTGGGGCTACAGCTCTTCTAGAGAATTCATGGCATGCAGCTCTCTACGTTGTAAAAATAGTTCCAAGTCTTTTGACCACTCAGAGTTACAAACTCAGATTCCTTGATCTGATGGTTAGATCAAACGTCTCAAGGCATGTCGGCTCCTGCCAATCAGAATTTTACGCCTACCTCGCCGTTTATTGGCTTAGTGTTGTCTCTACAGTTCAATATTTTCAGCAAACTTACTTGTCGACTTCAGAATGTTTAATTCTTGATCACACAAACAGTTTTCCCACATGACATCCAAATCATTCGTCTCTGAAACTGTTAGCTCTTAACGTGTATTCGTCGCGCGCGGGTACACGTTTAAAACGAGTTCCCGGTTAACCGAAGAGACCATTAAATGCTAAAATATTTGCATTTTCTTAATTGCACACAATTTCCTACAATCAGGGGGTTTCTCCCATGACTTTTGATAGGACAGTGTACATTCCGGAAACCTCTAGTACCAATATATTAACAGAGATTTAAAGAGGGGAAAAATTAAAGAAATGTGAATACAAATAAAAAGCCTCCCAGTAGCGCATGAACAGCGTTTTTTTTTTCGCGAGCTCAGTGAAAAAGGTCTAGTTTCGATTGTCATCGTCCACGAAATTGAGAAATATTTTATTGCAAAACAGTCAAACCACAGAATTCATACAAACATACAGACACGACAAACTGACACCTCCTGACACATTCTAAAGAACTGAACCCAACCCAAGTGCATGATATGAACAAAACTTTACAGCATAATAAAAGAAACACAGAAAAATAAAAATGCATTTTCAATAAAATATGTTTTCAATATGTTTCAATAAAATAAAAATACAATATTCATATATTTAAAATAACAAATGTCGTATTAAGTAACCGTAGCATTATTTTGGATGTTATCAATCTTTTGTTCAACTCCCTCAATTCGTTCAAACCTGCCCCTTGCACAAATGAATGAACATAACCTTGCTAATATCAAATTGAAATGTTCTCCATAAAACGCACACTTGTATAAAACTGCTGAGTGCTTCGGACGTATGTCAAAATAGAGATTCACCATCAGTTTTCGCAGATTTATCCCGTTTATTAAAGATAAACACACACACACACACACACACACACACTGCGTGTCAACTATAATGCAAAGGACATAATGAGATTCAGAAAGGAATCTCGTTATGTCCATTACTTTAGAGTCGGCACGCAACGCTAAAACTACCTCCGTCTTCCACTGATTCAACCTTTCCCTACCTTAAACCATGAAAACATGATACACTCAATTCTTTCTATATCTTGTTTATACTCCGACACGACCACCACCAGGTCAGTAGAGTTTACAATAAATCAATCAATACAAAATGTTAATCGTATTTAGTAGTCACGGGCTTGAACCCCAGTCCACTCAAAGAGCGTGTGCTGCTGCACTCGAGCTCCTGACCACTCGACTACGTCAAGCCTAAATGCCTATCAATCTCTGCTAAAGAGCGTTGCTATTCTAAATCTTAAGAACAACACCGCTCCATGCCTATATTTTCTCCTCCCACCTGTTTTCTTCAAAAAATGCCTGAATAACTTTTTTTTTTTGTAAAAATATGGTGGGTTGGTTTTATGACTAATTTCTAATCCAATGGACTTGAGATAAATTTCAATCACATTTAGTTGGCAGTCAGTCTGTCTCTTCAATAATAATCACTGGGAGTTCAGAAAGATTTCGAGAGAAAAGGGATAGTTTCAGATCATCAACGCAACTGTATATCCGAGTAGAGATAAGAGTGGGTCAAAAGCTACAACGTGGCTTTTGACGTGGCAGAACGCACTAATAGATGATGAAATGTTTATACAGGGTGTAGTGAGTAATCAAATCCTGCATGAAATAAATCTGGGAGAAAGGATTTTTCTAATGCAGATTTCAAAATGCGAATCAGAGCTCAAACAGAGAAATTTACAAAGCATAGAAAGTGAGATATAAATTTTAAGCTATGAATGAGTATGTTCGCAAGATATTTTCATTTGATTGTATCGATCTATCATTATAAATTCTAATATGAAAGACACACACTTTGTCACTCATTTGGAGAGGACTGGGTTTGAATCTCGTCGCTCACTCGAGAAATTTCTAAAGGTCTCAATCAGGGAGTGTAGTTATCCAATCTCAGGCGGAGGAAGCAGTCCCACCCCATGAGTTATTCCGTGTGTTTCAGCTTGCACAACATACAAATCGGCCCATGAACATACGCTTGTACAGACATAATACAAAACGAAGCAATTAATCCAAGTCGCTGATCCTCCTAAAAACCAAATACACACCTGTACAGTAGAGGCAAATTTTAAGAAATGGAAAACTAAAATCCTATACAAAATCAATATTAGCTTCAGAAATGTGCTGTCATAACGCTTAATGAGGTCCATTTTCGAAAAAGAATGTTTCCTTCTGATGTGTGAAGAAAGAGTCGGATATGAAGATAACGTAATCGCAATTTATTTTAAGCAATCGCCTCTCCTAATACTCTTTCAAAAATATTTGATAAATTTCCATTCAGTATAAATTTTTAGTAACGGAATAGTCAGATAATGAAAGAACTTCTGTTGCAATAGTAAAAATTAAGGGATAAAATAAAAAATACTTTCATAGGGTGGTTGTAATTTAATTTTTGGGAGACACTAGAGCATACAGGGACAAAGCATACCCCGTGTTCATTCAATTCACATGATGACAAAATACGATAATTTTTTGGTCTATCTTGTCAACTATTCTGACCACACTAGTAGCAATTCCAGAGTATAAACAAAAAAGTTATTAAACACATGTATACACACAAGATCCACTGATGCGTACTGGTGTCGACCGGGCTAGCCAGGTGGGTAAAGTGCCTGCCTGGCAACCCAAAGGTCGCAGGTTCGAATCCCGCCTCGGGCTTGGATCAGAGTAAAACGAAAAACTTTAGGAGGTGCATTATGGCCACAGAAGCTGATGCGCCAACAACTAACAAAAAAAAAAAAAAAAAAAAAAAAAAAGATGCGTACTGGAAAGCTACAGTAACGGTTAATTCCAGAGGTCACAGGACAAACAAACAGCAATGCCAATTAATGAAAAGATCTAGATCTCTTCAGAAGAGCCACGACAGTAGGTTGTCATATAGTGGACATATCCAATCCGCGAATAGAGTAGCTCATCCAAAATAACTGATAGAAACAATGTACGCAAGACAGAAGGTAATGCGACCATTCATCCCAAACCAAGTACTGTATATCCTCCGGAGCACGTCGCAAAAAAGAGGAAATTGAAAATCACATTTAATGAGCTGACTCAAGATACAGTTGAGAGAACTTGTATAAAAGTAGGCCAAAAACTATCAGCAAAACACTTCATAGAATGAGTACTGTGCTCGCGCTGCATCTGCTAAGCTGAAGCTGCCTCCCAGTAATGCATATCATCGCCTATCCAGGTGCACAGAATGGACGCTGAACATTACAGCTGTGGCAGAACCTGATGTGTGAAGTGCAGAACAACGCAACCAAATCCAGGCATCAATCACTAGTGCATCAGATATATATAAATAAGATCTTTATCGTAAAGTTCATCGGTACACGCAGGTACCACGACCCTACAATACCCTTCACGGCATCATGCCAGGGGTTAACAAGCGGCAGATCTGCCTATAATTAATCTTTATAATCCCTTGCCGGGATTATAAAGATTAAATTATAGGCAGATTATATATATATATATATATATATATAAAGTTCTTATAGCAGATAATACTGACAAAATAACGAAAATAATACAAATTGTGATAACAAAAGATATTTTCCTTGAGTCCGGTTTTCTGCGAGTTTCTTTCACAGCCAGAACGATCTGAGATCACTTGGTAGTTGTGAAGACCACGTGCAGATCTAGAATGAGCAGTCTATACTTTTTATCATTTATGATTTTAAACGTCAGCATCCAGGGATTTAACCAGCTTGAGCTTCTAATAAGGGAGGAACCGATCTTTAAAATGTAGCCTAGAAGGAAGAGCAAGAAGCTTGGGAGTGGAGCGGAGAGCTGGTTGGGGAATCCGCCAGCACACGGTGTCCCAAACGTTGGGTGCTGAGACTCTCCCGGTAATCATTTTTATGGTGAAGATGAGTCTTCTCTCGTGCATTAATGCTGAAAACCTGGTTAAATTTAGCGCTTGGCCATCGGTGTTGTGCGCTGCTGTGGTGGGAGATGACACTTCTAGGTTGTCCACTTCAGGAGCCAGCATTCAGCGACTTTTAATGGTTTAATTGTGGTGTCTGCAGCTGAGCCCCACAATTCTATTCCCTACAGTACACCTCCGAAAATCATCATCCTGATATACATTTTTATCAGGTTTATGTTCTGAATGTGTAGCAAGTGCTGTTTGGCAACCCACCGTTTCTTGTTGAATTTAGCACGGAGTTCTTCTATATGATAATGGAATCGTAATTTTCTGTCGAAGATCACACCCAGATCTCTCTGCTTTTCAACACAGGGGATCAGGACTCCGTCAATCGCAGGCTGAATTATGGTTGGTATGGGTTTAAGTGAGAATACCATGATGGCAGATTTCTCGGGGTTCACTTGCAGGTCAAAATTCGTGAGTTACTGCTGTACTTCTGATAAGGTCTTCTTGATGGTTCTGTGGTGTTTTTTTGCTTCATCGGTCGAATTTATTTTTGTGAAGACCTTTAAATCATCTGCATATGATATCATATCTGTGACATTCTGAATAATTTTGCCTTACCCGAATTGTAGCATTGTTTTGGAGAGTGGGTAGTATTTCTATAGTGACAAATGGGCCTGGAGTACTGGGGTCCATAGTTTAACAGATATTTATTTAAAGTATACCCAGTAAAATAAAATAAAATAAAATATTTCCAGAAGCTTTCGGAACTCGTGTCCCTTTCTCAACTGACAGAATTTTTAAATACATTACAAGCAAACTGTGGCACGTTACTCATTCGTCATTGTTGTAGCACGGACGTGTGCTGCCTTGCGCCAGTGATCATCCATCAATAAAACGGTTGTCTCCAGGATTGGATGTATACGCATGCCTTTCTGGCGATTTAATGCCTTAGGGTTGTTCATTATGTTTAGTGACTCTAGCCATAGGCGGTGGCGAAAGTGTCGCGCGTGGTCCACTATCTCAAAGTCGCGCTTGGGGTCAAGATCGTGGTTGGTAGCCCAAAAATGTTCTGCAAGCGCGGACTGGTCAGTTTCGGCAAGCCGGATTGCTCTGTCGTGTTCCGTGAGGCGATCCTGGAGACGTCTCGATGTCTCACCTACGTAGCAACTGTTACAGGCCCTACAGGTGATACGGTACACTACATTGCTGCGTAAGACAGGTGTGACAGGGGTCTTCACACTGGAGACAAGTGAACGTAGGTTCCTACCTGGTAATTGTACACATTTTATGTTGTAACTTCTCAGGATCTTCGAGATCTGCTGCCTTGCGCCAGTGATCATCCATCAATAAAACGGTTGTCTCCAGGATTGGATGTATACGCATGCCTTTCTGGCGATTTAATGCCTTAGGGTTGTTCATTATGTTTAGTGACTCTAGCCATAGGCGGTGGCGAAAGTGTCGCGCGTGGTCCACTATCTCAAAGTCGCGCTTGGGGTCAAGATCGTGGTTGGTAGCCCAAAAATGTTCTGTTACAACATATACAAGGTAAGGTCTCGCCTATTGTATTTACAAACCTTATACATACCATCTGCCATCGGGCTAGTCAGACCTCGGATACCTACCGTTTACGCCAACAGCGCAAGTTCATAAACTTGAGCATAGAAACTAACTCCTTAAAGACGAACACTCGTTCAGACGACACGACTTCTTTCGTCTTGAATCTAAGTAACAAACAACTGTCCAACGAGCAGCTGAGTGTTTTATCAAACGGTATGAAATTCGCCGTTATACCATCGAAACCTCCCATCACACAGCTCGCTATGGGCATAGAAGCCAGTATTACCAACCTTCCCGAAGAAACTGCCAACGAGATCCGATTCAAGACTGCCGCAGTCCTCCGCAACACTCGAAAAACGTGCTCAAACCTCAACCACCGCCAACGTGCCGCCCTGTCATCTATAAGAAAAGACAACTCCATCGTTGTACTTCCTGCGGATAAAGGGCGCCGGACTGTTGTGCTGGACCGATCAGCCTACCGAGAGAAAGCCTTGGCCCTATTACTCGATCCTAACGTATATGAACCTCTACCTGATCCTCCCGTTAAAGTCTTGAAACGTCTGGAAGCAAATGTTAATAAACTTGTCCACGCATGGCTTAAAGATAAGAAGATCCCGACCGCGACTCACCATCTTCTGCGTGGTACTGGCTGTCAACTACCACAATTCTACGGATTACCAAAGATCCATAAACCGGGTATTCCTCTCAGACCTATAGTGTCTTGCTGCAGTGCCCCAACGTATGAACTGTCCAAACACATCGCGAGCCTCCTCTCGCCTCTTATAGGTAATACATCTCACACCGTTAAAAACAGCAGTGAATTCATTAACACCATTAAGGACATTTCAATCCCTGATAACTCTGTCATGGCATCATTTGACGTGGTTTCTTTATTCACCTCGATTCCCGTCCAACAGGCCGTGCACTGCGCCAGAAGGCTCCTTGAGAGCGACTTAAGCCTCCAATCCAGGACGTCACTATCCACTGATGACATCTGTACCGCCCTCAACCTATGCCTCTCTAGCAGCATCTTCACCTTTGAAGACTCACTCTACAAACAAGTACATGGCACTGCTATGGGTGCCCCTGTCAGTTCCGTAGTAGCTAACATCGCCATGGAAGATCTGGAGAAGCAGATACACCAGAACCCACCTACACCTATTACAACGTGGTGTAGATATGTCGACGATATTTTTACCATAATACCACGTGGTTCTGAAACGGTACTACTAGAATACCTCAACTCTCTATCCAATTTCATCAAGTTTACCGTAGAATCAGAGGTGGACGGTTCGCTCCCGTTTCTGGACGTGCTAGTGCATCGCGTAGGCCCACATCTAGAGACCTCAGTATACCGCAAACCCATGTGGTGCGGTCAATTCACCAACTACGGGTCCGGCCACGCTCCAAGCCATCTCAATAGCACTGCCCGCACCCTGTTCTCCAGGGCCTGGAGCCATTCCAGCACCGACACAATTAGACGTAACGAGATCTCCCGTGTGAAGGCGGACTTAACTAGATGCGGTTATCCATCCCATGTACTAAACAGATGCTTGTTACAGGCACAAGAGCTTACTTCCAACCCAAGACCTCCGAAGCAAGTCGGCATATCATCCGCCTACATTCCGTACTATCCAGGAGTGTCAGGACGCATCTCGAAGATCCTGAGAAGTTACAACATAAAATGTGTACAATTACCAGGTAGGAACCTACGTTCACTTGTCTCCAGTGTGAAGACCCCTGTCACACCTGTCTTACGCAGCAATGTAGTGTACCGTATCACCTGTAGGGCCTGTAACAGTTGCTACGTAGGTGAGACATCGAGACGTCTCCAGGATCGCCTCACGGAACACGACAGAGCAATCCGGCTTGCCGAAACTGACCAGTCCGCGCTTGCAGAACATTTTTGGGCTACCAACCACGATCTTGACCCCAAGCGCGACTTTGAGATAGTGGACCACGCGCGACACTTTCGCCACCGCCTATGGCTAGAGTCACTAAACATAATGAACAACCCTAAGGCATTAAATCGCCAGAAAGGCATGCGTATACATCCAATCCTGGAGACAACCGTTTTATTGATGGATGATCACTGGCGCAAGGCAGCACACGTCCGTGCTACAACAATGACGAATGAGTAACGTGCCACAGTTTGCTTGTAATGTATTTAAAAATTCTGTCAGTTGAGAAAGGGACACGAGTTCCGAAAGCTTCTGGAAATATTTTATTTTATTTTATTTTACTGGGTATACTTTAAATAAATATCTGTTAGTATTTCTATCATGCATAATTACACGACACTTTTTGTAATCATGCAAATTTTACAGGAGTGGAGCAAGGTTTAAATCATCACATTCCAGAAACTTGTAAAAGCTCCTCCAGAGTTATAGGTTATTAAAGTTTCGGGGGTGATAATTGATATTTAGCACTCCTTTTTTTAATAAGATTTTTTTTTTTTTTCATTTAGAATCCCAAATATATGTTGGAGAACAGTACATATACTCGCACGTACGTCTGGTTGGAAAGCAAGAATATCGACATATTCAATGTAGGCAACTCCGGTGCGAGCTTGAATGAGCACAAAAAGTCACTTGGAAGTGAAAGCATTTAAAATGGCATTCCATGACCTGGAGGAAACATACTCAAGTAATCATGTTGAACAAGGAATGAGGACACAGTAACTTTAGCTGTGTAAAAGATTGTGGTCAACCACTGGCTGTTAAAAAGTGGTGCAGAGACCTTATCTAGCAGAATAGTTATAATCGCTATTCTTCTACACTGTATGGAATAAAGTTCGAATCTCGATTTGATGGAAATTCTCTTTTTTTGTCTCATACTGTGGGCGATTGCCCACCTGGAGAGAGGGTTGCATGGTCTCTCCCTGGAAACTTCGGGTCTTCATCTAGTAAAACAACCATGTTTAAAGACACTATCCGATTTCTCAAGAATGAAAGAAAAATCAACATATATAACATCACCCCAAATGTCAGCAACAGACACTGATGTACACTGAAATGACAGAAATCATGGGATACCTGGTTTCTGGGCAATGCGACGCTGTCACCCCTCTCGCTAGTGGACGAACCACCGCTTTGCAGGTATATAGGTACACTACGTCACTGCATTCACGTAGACGGTAATTCCAAGTCAATATGGATAAACGACATGAGTTAACCAACTTTGAAAGAGGGATAATAGTGGGTACCTGACGCATGGGTCACTCTATCGCGAGTCAGTTGGGTCAGAAATTGCACTATCCCCGTTCGACAGCATCAATAGTGTATCAGGAATACGCCATTTCCGGAATCACATTTCATCTTGGACAGTGCTGTGGGTGCAGAAAGGTGGTGGATGAACGTGGCCGTCGACGTCTGTCTCGCATTGTTTCAGCCAACCGGAGAGCGACAGTGGCACAACTCACCGCCGACTTCAGCGGGGGAGATGCCAGAAACGTCTCCTCCAAGACCATCAGGCGATCATTGGCCGCAATAGGTTATGGGAGCCGCCGACCCACCATAGTCCCATTGCTAACGACATGACACAGGACTCCACGCCTCAGCTGGGCGAAAGAACATCGAAACTGGACCTTGTATGATTAGAGACGGGTCTCCTGGTCCGATGAGTTCCCTTTCCAGTTATTTATAGCGCAAGGGAGGATGCGTATGTGCGGAAACCGCACGAAGCTATGCTCCGGCACCCCTCTCCCCCCATACTTCTCCTTCAAACCCATGCACGGTACTAAGTACTATAGGTTTTGATACCTTTCGTGTTTGGGGTTTTCATAAAAAAACCGTCATGCAACAAGGAACTCCTCAAATAGGCCTCTGAGGTTGGGTATATTCATATTACGTTCTTAGCGTTTTTTCACCAACCTTTCATGGAGTAGAATAAAATGAAAACAAAATAAAACAAATCTTGATAACTATTTACAATAACCTGTATTTACAAAATTAATATACGTATTACAATATTAAAAGATTAAAACACAAGATTAAAATATACTAAGTTAAAAGCGATAAAATCCCGTAGCTTTCAAAGGCTTCAGCCTTCTTCTTCAGCAGTACTCTCTATTATTCAGTACACCTTTAAATATCAGCAGAGTAATGGTAGGCATCACATGTTTCCATTCTCACGTGTTCCGCTCTCTTGCATTGTGGAACCGGAAGTGGCTCGAACGGAAGTCGTACGGAACCGCTCATCCTTTTTTAGGATAATAGTCTCTAAAAGGGGGTGAATCCGTACACCCCTATCCCTATTAATGTTGGTTGTAGAGCTGATCCGCAAACTCTCGAGCCACTTACGGTCCCAGAACCTATGCGCCCGATCGGTGATAGTGGCATCGTCTGGGGAGATATGGTGTTGCTTCTCCCAAAAGTGTTCGGCCACGGCGGACTTATCATATTCCGCATTTCTTATTGCTTTTTTGTGTTCCCCCAGACGATCTTTGAGACGACGTTTTGTCTCCCCTACATAACATTCCCCACAATCCGGGCATCTAATATTATATACGACCCCACTAGCATCCTCTTTTTGAATGGGGTCCTTAACTTGAGACACAACTGTGTGCAGCCTACGTCCCGGAAGCTGCACACAGCGTGTCTGATATTTTCTTAATACTCTAGTTATATAATCCGTCAAGCCCGGATAATAGGGAATGTATGCAGTAGATACTGGTATAAAAGATTCATCTCTCCTCTGATTCTCATTAATAAATTTATCTATAATCCTCTGGGGGTAACCACATTTAGTAAGATCCGCCGTGACACGTTCATACTCTGCTTTCCTATCATCGGAGTTACTGCAATGTGATTTCGCTCTATTAATTAGCGTTCTTATCACACTGTTCCTATGATGGTTGGTCAGGGCTGAATTATAATGCGTATATTGCCCTGAACGGAATGTTGCAGAGTTGGCTTAAATCTAATAAGATTTCTAAAGAACAATATTGGACACTACACGCTACAGGTAGCCAAATGCCAAGGTTTTATGGCTTACCCAAAATTCACAAAATAGACGTGCCACTCAGACCTATAGTTTCATTTATAGGTAGTCCGACGTACGCACTTTCGGGTTTCCTAGCCAAACTATTGTCTCCACTAGTAGGACTCTCTGAATATAGTATCAAGGATAGTAAAGAATTTGTGCACTTTATTAGGAGCCAGCGTATAGAAGAGGACGAAATTATGATATCATTTGATGTAAAATCGTTATTTACTTGTATTCCTATTGACTATGGAGTGTGGTGTGCAAACATAGTTTTACAGAGGGATACTACCCTAAATACTAGGACGCAACTTAATCCAGAGGATATTAAGAAGGGTATAGAATTGTGCCTCTCAAGTAACACTATGGTTTTTGATAACATTATATATAAGCAGGTTAATGGTACAGCTATGGGCTCCCCCATTAGCGCAATTATAGCAAATCTAGCTATGGAGGAGCTCGAGACCAGAATATTTAATACCAGTGTTCTCCCTATGCGCCCCTGGAAAAGGTATGTGGATGATACGTTTACATTTGTTCGGAAGGGGAGTGAAGATCATGTGTTGAATATCTTAAATGGCTTCTCCCAATTCATACAATTTACATCGGAAGTTGAAGATGGAGGAGTTCTGCCGTTCCTGGATGTGTTGGTCTGTAGGGAAGACCAGCAGTTAAAGACAAAAGTCTTTAGAAAAACGATGTGTAAAGGGCAATATACGCATTATAATTCAGCCCTGACCAACCATCATAGGAACAGTGTGATAAGAACGCTAATTAATAGAGCGAAATCACATTGCAGTAACTCCGATGATAGGAAAGCAGCAGAGTATGAACGTGTCACGGCGGATCTTACTAAATGTGGTTACCCCCAGAGGATTATAGATAAATTTATTAATGAGAATCAGAGGAGAGATGAATCTTTTATACCAGTATCTACTGCATACATTCCCTATTATCCGGGCTTGACGGATTATATAACTAGAGTATTAAGAAAATATCAGACACGCTGTGTGCAGCTTCCGGGACGTAGGCTGCACACAGTTGTGTCTCAAGTTAAGGACCCCATTCAAAAAGAGGATGCTAGTGGGGTCGTATATAATATTAGATGCCCGGATTGTGGGGAATGTTATGTAGGGGAGACAAAACGTCGTCTCAAAGATCGTCTGGGGGAACACAAAAAAGCAATAAGAAATGCGGAATATGATAAGTCCGCCGTGGCCGAACACTTTTGGGAGAAGCAACACCAGATCTCCCCAGACGATGCCACTATCACCGATCGGGCGCATAGGTTCTGGGACCGTAAGTGGCTCGAGAGTTTGCGGATCAGCTCTACAACCAACATTAATAGGGATAGGGGTGTACGGATTCACCCCCTTTTAGAGACTATTATCCTAAAAAAGGATGAGCGGTTCCGTACGACTTCCGTTCGAGCCACTTCCGGTTCCACAATGCAAGAGAGCGGAACACGTGAGAATGGAAACATGTGATGCCTACCATTACTCTGCTGATATTTAAAGGTGTACTGAATAATAGAGAGTACTGCTGAAGAAGAAGGCTGAAGCCTTTGAAAGCTACGGGATTTTATCGCTTTTAACTTAGTATATTTTAATGCATTTTAATCTTGTGTTTTAATCTTTTAATATTGTAATACGTATATTAATTTTGTAAATACAGGTTATTGTAAATAGTTATCAAGATTTGTTTTATTTTGTTTTCATTTTATTCTACTCCATGAAAGGTTGGTGAAAAAACGCTAAGAACGTAATACAACAAGGAACTGTTCAGGCAGCTGGACGGTCGGTAATGGTCTGCAGCGTGTTCAACTAGCACACGTTGGGACCTCTGTTACATCTAGACGCATCTCTGAACGGTCCAGGTTACGTGTCCACCCTTGCAGACCACCTGCATCCCTTCATCGCCATCGTGCACCCACAGGGCAATGGACTCTTCCAGGAGGGCAGTGCGCCTCACCTCAGAGCCGTGGTGACTAGAACATGGTTCGAAGAACATTCCGAAAATTTTACCACCATGGAATGGCTTCCCGGTTCACCGGCCATCAACTCTGTGGAGCATCTTTGGGATGCTGTGGAAGGGTCATTTCGAGCTTTGGATCCACCCAGGAATTATAGACAGCGGTGCAGCAAGCATGGATGAAAATACCTGTCGAACGCTTTCATGAACTAGTGAACTCAATGCCTCGCCGTGTGACTGCTCTTATCCGGGCGAAAGGTGAGCCTACCCGTTACTATGTAGGTATCCCATTATTTCTGTCCACTCAGTGTATGCTGCGAAATGCTACCATATTATCATTACAGAAACAACTAACGAATTTTCAAAGATCCGAAACAATTACAAAAGAAATCATTACTGTTGTTGCTCTGAAAATAACAAAAAAAATGTTAAATAGTCATGAAACATTAAATAGTCATATAGCAACATCTTTTAAATAACTCACATTTAACAAGCATTGCTGTACAATTAATACCAATATTTAATAAAATTACTACTGCACGTAATTGAAACAAGTACACAGTGCGTTACATTTCAGGCCAGTTCGATTTTTTATTTTTTTTAATTAATTGATATTTATTTTCTGTAATCAACAAAAATGAAAAGTAAATATAGTTACTCCTTATCAATTACTTACTAAGACAATAACTTTATATAACTTAAAGGTTTACATTCTCTAAACTTAGCTATGTGTAATATTAAATTTTATTATTCGCCTCCCTTAAAACTCTATTAACTGTCTTTTCTCTCTCTGTTTATGTACACTCCCGCATAAAAGTTTGGAACCATGTTTCATTTTTCTTAATTTTCAAAGTTTTTATTAAAATAGGACCAACTTATTTACCAATTTTTGTTAAAATATTTTCTATTATGTATAAAAATCAAAAAACTGAAAATATTTTAAAAATTTCCAGAATATTACGGAAAGGTATAGAAGATTCTTAAATGTGATAGAACGTTGCAGATGATTCTAAAAGTGGGAGTAGATGATTCTAAAATTGCAGATGATTCTAAAATTGGTATTCTAAAACCAATATTACAAAAGATTGTAGATGATTCCACAGTGTTTTGAAATAATATAAATTGTGAGCAAGAGCAGTAACTTATAAAATCGAACACCCGTCATTCAGAAAGAGTGTCTGGTGCAAGTTTTGTGTGTTTCGAGATAAACAAGAAATAAGGAACTGGGTGTTGAAAAAAAAAAAAAGAAATGCTTTTATAACTATGTATAAAGAAAGTTATTCCATGAGAAGTACTGGCAAAACACTAGGTGTTTTATTTAAAGGAGCACAAACGCAAATGCCCTCTCTAATGAAACTCAAACAACCTCACAAATGACATCCAGCATTACAGCAGCCCTCAATTACACAATTATGAAATCAAAGGTTGTAGAAGGAAGACTGACTAACACACCATAAAACTGATTACAAGCTAAATCAACTCTTCTGAATTCTGATACATTTGCTATTGGAAGATCGCACATCAAACCCTCAGAGCCTTTCTCAGGCGTAGCCAGGTGGGAAGGAGCAGCAGTGCGTAGTACACGCTTCTTGATTAGACGGGGTTCGAGCCCGTGCCCACCAAATACGGAGGATGCGGAAAGGTCAGGGAATGACCACCGCATATCCCCGGAGCAATATGGATTAGTTGCTAATGTTCCTAAAAAAAAACCAAAAATAACAACAAAAAAAAAAAACCTTTCTCATCTCTCCGCAGCAACTGTAACAGGCTCCACCTGGCTGATGGCTTCATTCCCACCAGCATGCTTCAGGTTGTTCAGAACCTGTATGTAGATCTCCATCAATTTATATGTAACAAAAGTACAGAAAAGATGTCACTGTAAGCACTTTTATCACAGTGGCGTATTCCTCAGAAGAAATTCGCCACTGTGACAAAATCGTTGCAGTTGGAAATGCAGTTGGAAAGTGTCATCGCGGTTACCTTTTTCTAAATTTCCTATAATTTTATCATACGTTACTCTTTATAGTAATATAATTCCTCTCTGCAATTTATATAATATTTTCACAAATTACACCAGAAGCCTGGAGACTCTGGATCTCGATGTGACCCTCTGGCCTTATTTCAGTTTTCGATGTAAAACCCCTGGCTATTGGCCGTGAAGGGTCGTATTATTGCAATGCAATAAAGATTTAATTAAACTACCATTCGACAATTCAAGGAGACTGGCAGTTTAAAGGACAAACCAAGATCAGGACGACGGCGCGTAACAACGGAAGCATAACGGCCTCATTTTAAGAAGGATGTAGAGCTGTTGGAACGAGTACAGAGAAGGGCAACAAGATAGTGAATGGAACTAAGGGTTGCTCTTACGAATAAAGGCTTAAGTTTTGTAAATTACAGTGTCTGGAGACTAGGCACCTGCGAGGTGATCTGATTGAGGTGTATAAAGCCTTGAATGATTTGAGCATGCTCAATGCTGATGGGATTCTTCCTCTTGTTCAGAATATTCACCTGAGAGGGCATAAATTCAAATTGAGGAAAGACAGTTGTAGGATAGCTGTGCGGAAGTTTAGCCGGCGGGTAGTTGATTGGTGGAACACACTTCCATCTTTTGTTGTGGAAGTCGATAGCCTAAATAAATTTAAGGCTGAGCTGGACAGGGATTTGGAACGAACAGAGGGGTGAAATGGGAGCGTTTTTTTTTTTTTTTTTTTGGCTGATGCTGCATAAGCTTGCTTTCTTGCATCGTATGCCTCTACTAATGCTAATAAGACCATAAAGCAATCGACGACTTACTGCACCTGAAATCTGAGCAGAGATCAACAGGAACAGACAAAATCTCGTATATACATCCACTGTAAAACTTCATCTTCAACAAACGGGACTTCATGGTCGTGTAGCGGTCCGAAAACCATTATGAAAACCGGAAAATCGAAAGAAACGGCTGGTTTCGGCTAAGAGCTATCAACATTTGAAAATTGAAGAGTGGAAAATCCTACCGGTTTTGACAGATGAATCCAAATCTGGAATTTTTGGTTCCAAGCGTACATTTTATGTGAGACGATCAACTGAAGAAAAAAAATGATGCCACATTGTTTAGTGCTTAGAGTAACGTATAGGTTAGTGCAATGGCATCAGTTTATGTTTTTGTTTTGTTGGTTTTTAGGAGCATTAGCAACTAAGGCCATATTGCTCCGGGATATGCGGTGGTCATTCCTTGACCTTTCCGCATCCTCCGTATTTGGTGGTGACGGGCTCGAACCCCGGTCTAGGCATCAGTTTAATTCATAGACATATACCAAAATAGTTGAATTGGCATCGTTTTAATTATATATCTCATATTGTGAATACCCTCACAACGAGTTGCCATGGTACTGCATTACCTCGAATAAGTAACACTTCACCAGTGGAGAAGACTAATGCTGCTTATTCTCGGCGGATACTACCACCCAGATGGCACCGGGTCGAAGCTTATTGGCTTCTCATCGGTGGGTGGGCAGGTACCCTAGTGTTGCAGTAGTGACAACCCAGTTATGAAGTATAACTCCACAATACAAATTTTGTATTAGAGATGCCTGAAGGTGTGCAGTAGTATAGGCTATAGAGCACTTTAGGACAAGAGCCTCATCTTCTTCTTCTTCTTCATCTTTGGTCCTTAGCTGGCAGCTGGGGGAGGCGGTTGGCCACGCAACCAGTATGCTGCTGTAGGTGCCGCAGGGTTTCGGACTTGCTCTGTGATGTTCTTCCATACCTTACGATCCATGGCTTCAGTCCTGGCCTGGTTAAGGTCGAGACGTCGGCTCTTCAAGTCATCTTCCACTTGCTTGGCCCACGTTTTCCTAGGCGCGGTCCGTTGGATGCTCCATTGGGTGGGTCGTTGTCTCCAAAGGAGTGTGGATGGTATTCTGTTCGTGCCCATTCTACATACGTGGCCAAACCATCTGAGCCTTCGCTTCTGGATTTGGTCGGCAATGGTTGGTTGCTGTTGGCATCTGGCGCGGATGGTATCATTAGTGATGCGGTCGCGAAGAGAGATGCCCAAGATCTGCCGCAGGCATCGCATTTGGAATACCTCAAGTTTGTTCAAATCTAACTTGAGACAAATCCATGTTTCCGATCCGTAAAGAAGAATGGGCAGGATCAAAGTCCGGAAGAGTCGGATTTTAGTCTTTGTGGAAATGTTGGTCCTCTTCCACAGACACCATTTGAGCGAGGCGAACGCAGTGGCCGCCTGTCCAATTCTGCTGTGGATTTCCATGGTGGATGCAACTTTCTTCTCCTGGACCAGCGACCCAAGGTATTTAAAGTCCTGCACTTGCTCGATCTGGACGCCTTCGAGATAGATGGTGGCTTGCGACCCATCTGTTGTCAGGGCCTTTGTCTTACCAGCATTGATCTTCAAACCGTATGGCCGGGCAATGCGGGCAATGTCGTAGAGGATGTCCGTGGCTTCAGCGTCGTTACCGGCAAGGATAGCACTATCATCAGCAAACATCAGGTCAGTCACATAGTGATCCTTGTCATATTGTATGCCCTGTCTGTTTCTGAATGCTTGCCTCATAATGGCGTCAACCACGATGTTGAAAAGCAACGGGGAGGCTACATCCCCTTGGCGGACTCCAGTTTGGATGGTAAATTCCTCTGATAAATCGTTCTGGATGCGCACCTGGCTGGTTAAACCGTTGTATGCAGTTTGGAGGAGTGTGATGACTTTTCGAGGTACATGTTCAACCTCAAGTAGTTTCCATAAGGCAGGCCGGTGGACACAGTCGAAAGCAGACTTAAAGTCAATGAAAACAATGACGGTTCGCTGTCCACACCGGATCCTCTCCTCCATCAGCTGACGAATGGCAAAGATTTGATCACAGCATCCTCGCCCGGGTCTAAATCCTGCCTGTTCTTCTCGACTGGTTTGCTCGCGATGTTTTTGCAGTCTTGACTGGATGATCTTCATAAAGACCTTTCCGATGATGGAAAGGAGGCTGATGCCACGGTAGTTCTTGCAGAATGACCTAACGTATGAAGGTGAAGATTACACTACCTCGAATAAGCAAGTGGTGAAGTGTTACTTATTCGAGGTAGTCCAATACCATGGAAACTTGTTGTGAAGGTATTCACAATATAAGATATAATTAAAACGATGCCAATTCAACTACTTTGGTAGATGGCTACGAATTAACCTGATGCCTTTGCACTGACCTATCGGCGCCTCCGTAGCCAGGTGGGCAGGAGCAGCAGTGCGTGCACACGCTTCTTGATTAGACCGGGGTTCGAACCCGTAACCACCAAATACGGAGGATGCGGAAAGGTCAGTGGAATGACCACCGCATATCTCCGGAGCAATATGGCCTTAGTTGCTAATGCCCCTAAAACCCAAATAACAAAAAAAAAAAAAAAAAACATAACAGCACTTCATTCTACTATGTACCATGAGGCTCTTACTTGCCGACCGGGCTAGCCGGGTGGGTAAAGTACCTGCCTAGCAACCCAAAGGTCGCGGGTTCGAATCCCGCCTTGGGCTTGGATCAAAGTACTGCAAAAACCTTGGGAGGTGTATTATGGCCACAGAAGCCGATGCGCCAACGACTACCAAAAAAAAGAGGCTCTTGCCCTAAAATATTCTTTAGTGTTTACAGTTAAGATGGTAGTGGTTCCATCAAGGTCTGAGATTGCTCGTTTTTCTGGAATAGGTGACATCGTCTGAAAAGAAGACTATAACAAACATTCTTGAACAATGCAATATCCTCTGGATTTCGACTTTCTCGAAGAAATTTTACATTACAAGTTGTAATATAAATTAACTATTAAAACATTAATAGCGTCTATTAATTTAAGACTGACAGAATTCCACGTCTGTGTAAGGCAGTGATAAAATCTTGTGGAGAATATATTGATGAAAAATCAACATAATTGTTAACATTAATAATTTCAATACAGTATATATTTTTGCTGTATGCTTAATAAAAATCTCAAAATTCTTTGTATATTGTTTTTTTATATATATATATATATTAAGCCTTCCATTGTGTGCGTGACGCAAAGGTGAATGTTTTGAATTAAAAACTTTTGTGGAAGTATTAAGAATGAACATCCTTTATTTTAGAAATAAATCAGAATATAACACAAAGTAATTAACACAAAGTAATGAGAACAGGTCATGCGACAAAAAAAAAAGTGATGATCTTAGCTGTTTTAAAAAGCTCAAGTTACAAGTTTATCACTGAAATGCCTCTAGGTGTAGGAAGTACTGTATGAAAATAAATAGATGTATAAACTCGGCACACAGCCGTCTCTACATATTCACGCTTCTTCTTCAAGATATATTCCCTCCCTCCTTTCATGCAGCGTTGACTTACATTCAAACCACTCCGATTGAAACTATTCCAAACCAGTACTCGCTGAGTCAATACCGTGAAAACCGCCATATACAATATTAATCCAGAAAAAGGCAAGCTGCAGTGTACGCTACCTTAACAATGCATGCGCTGGCATGCGTTGTCTAGGTAACGACTTTGCAACTAGCAACCTCTCGTCATTAAATATATATTTTTTTATTACGTCGTCCACTACGCGTGATGCTTGTTTATCAATAATTGCTAACAGTCTAATACGCATCGTCCTTCCATCTACTTGTGCTAACGTTTGAAGCCAGGTACTAAAGATTTCAGCTATCATTTTAATAAATGTAATAAAGACTGATCCATCCTGATTAAATAAATAACGTGCTTAAAAATAAGCAAAAGTTTGGCCGTTGTAGAAGGCTCCTACGTGATCAACAAAGTAAAATCGAGATTTTGGGAATTCCGATTACACTTGTTATCTTCTGCTCCTGATCGTTCTCAGACTCCGTTTTCAGCCCCACCCGATCCTCTTCAACAAGGATGATAATAATAACGATGGAGAGAGACAGAGAGAAAACGATGCTGATGCGTTATTTATTCAATGGTCACATTGGCATAGTTCCATTGTTTGATCGTTTCGTTGTGATGGGAAAAAATGAACTTGTGCCTTACTTACGGTGGAGACAAGTCAGAAAAGGCAATTTTTTCTTGTTTCTCTCGTTAACGAGCACATCTAAGGTAACGTTTAGTATTTCAACATCGCAGCCATCTGCCCAGTAATGGGCCTCTCAGCTACTCCATCTTACCAAGTTTAGTCTGCTCTCTCTCTCTCTCTCTCATCACAATTTAGACTCCTGTTCCAAAGAACAATCTGCATGACCATTGGAGGAATTCTGCTGCTCATAAAAACATCACAAATTTTAACATCAATCTCTCCTTAGCTACTCAGCTTTATATTACTACTAATATCTCCACGGAGATTCCGGCGGCTCACTGCGTGCCGGGCAAGCGGAATACACTATTGATCGATTGCAGTGATCGGTTTCCTTCCGTGTTTTCTCAAGCATGGTGGTCCCTTGACGGGGGTTCATTCCAATTCCCTCAGCTCCATGTGAGAATGCACGGAGTACGTCAAAAACAATGCCAAGATAAATGTTTTAGATTTATTTTCATCTCAGGCGGCGACTTATGGGGAGCTAACGTTTTATGTCCCATATATTTGAGAAGGGTGAGGGAAGGGGTCTTCACTCCTTAATCATTTATTATCATATTCTATTTTTCAAATTTATAGTATACTCCTAGAATTTACTATACATTTTGGACAATCACACACAAACACAAAATGCATCCTTTCTGTTACAAACGACTTAAATGATTTTTCACGGTGAGCTTATAATAATAACATCATAAAACAAATTGGTATCTCAGTCGGTGAAATGAAATTCAACTAAATGCTGATGGTAATATAATCATCGGGACTTGTTCGTTTATTGCAGGGGAGTGGCATTCAGAGAAGTAGGGTCGAATGGGCCGGTCAACTCATTCATACCACATCTCAAACACGAGTACTGTAATTATTAAATTTCCTATGTTAACTTTATC
This sequence comes from Mastigoproctus giganteus, assembly GCF_048544385.1. Classification (NCBI taxonomy): domain Eukaryota; kingdom Metazoa; phylum Arthropoda; class Arachnida; order Uropygi; family Thelyphonidae; genus Mastigoproctus; species Mastigoproctus giganteus. The sequence goes on along the minus strand of NC_143581.1, from coordinate 228,391,786 downwards.
GATCCCATAACTACAGTATATCGACTCTGGGCTCGCCGGGTTTATTACAGTTGCAGGAAACTGAGTTCTAAGAGCGCTTACCAAGCATGTCACAGTTATCAATAATAAGAGGGAGAAACAACCGTCTTAAAACACAAATAGACACTAAGATTAGAGTACCCTCCAAAAAAAAAAAAAAAAAGCCAAGGGGAATACACGTGCAAAAGGGAGACAAGGGGTGGTCCACCACTCTGTCAAGGAAGTACGGTATGTGACAATTCACACGACCATGAAACTGAGTTCACTGATTTGCCTCCCCTCCACTTCCCACCTATGCAAAAGTGACACAGTGCTACCGGTAAAGAGCCCAGCGTGTCAACAAGCATTGCTACAACCCACGCGCAAGTTAGCACATCTATCTCCGTCGTACGGAGAATATTTGCGATTTCTATTTTCGTTATTAACCACGAAAAACATACACAAGGAATAACCCGAACTCCCTCAAGGCCAGAGCACAGAAAAGCAATTTTATTAAACGGTAAAGTTGATGTTAGGATGCAAGAACACAGTCACAACAAAGCTTAAATTTTGTTTTGTGATAGAGATAGAGTACTGTACAAACAGTGCAAAATTAAGTCTCATAGCACATACTGATTGTCACACTTGCAAAAAGCTTAATATTCTCCACTACAATGAACATAAGTACAGTAATACCCCGAAGTTACGCGATAGGTGGGTCCGACGAAAATCGCGTAAGTCGAATTCGCGTAAGTCGGGGTACAACTTTGCATATAAATACATATAAACTTTGCTTAATTGGGACCAAGGACTAACAAAAACACTAGTTTAGAAGAAAAATATTAATAAAATTGCAGTTCTTTATACATATTAATACAAAATATGTATTAAAAAAACAAATGACTTACGTTAAAAAGTTATTTCGATGTCGATGGCTTCATAAAATCTAACAAATTCGTCTGACGACACAGCGCGTTCCTTTTTTTCACGCAGAATTTCTTCGTAGCAAGCTAATAATTTTTTTATTCCTTGCTTTGTAGCTATAACGCGTTCTTCGTTGGAGTCTATGTTTTCTAAAATTTTTAAGCCCTTTACAATTGAGATCTTTTCAATTTTCAACCTGTCAAGTTTGCAATTGTCATGTGCTTTTCGCCGTTGCTTCATTTAGGCCTGTAGCACGTGCAATATCACATGGTCTTTCATTTCGCTCAAAGCGTTTCACAATTTCATATTTTTTCTCTATCGACAGAGGCGGACTGGCCATAAGCCTTACCGGGGAAACCCCGGTGGGCCAGTGTGATTTTGGCCATAAACCATAGTGCGAGGCCACTATAAATTTTCCCGGGTAAGAATTTTTGATCCAGTCCGCCTCTGTTTATCGATAATTGCTTTTCTTTTTCTCTCTGAATCTGCAGTGTCTTCACCAGGACGCTTCCTTTTCACACCTTTTAATTAAGTATTTTACTCATTTTTAGGGAATAAAGCACAATTACAAAACGAGGAGCACTCTTGATACGCATAAACAAAGCTGCGCGCATGTAGCAACTGAATAAACAACACCATAAAGGCAGAGATACACTATTAACACCTCACATTTCTAGGGGTTACTACCATAAAACAATAAAAATCCAGTTGCGTTTCTGCTAGTGAAATCTGTTATAAACTGGTAGTAAACTCGATCTAATTGCATTTGCGATTATACCGATAGCTGGAAATGTGTGGGTTTTTACGTTATTATGGTGAAATGTGTTTCCCCTTCACTGATATAAAAAACATAAAAGCAGCAAAGTTTAATTTTGTTCATCTTTCGCTCTCAATCTCCGCCGTCGCACCGGATATCGATAACATATGAAAAACGACCTTGAAGATAGTGGGCGGCAGCGTTGCCAAACGAAAAAATCAAGAACCGCGTAACTCCGAGTTCGCGTAAGTCGGGGTAGCGTAAGTCGGGGTATTACTGTATATCCAATTGAGAATAAAGCTAATTGAACAACACAATTACCAAGCCAACCTTTGTCATTATCTAAGGATATTAAAACAGTAATATCTTGGGAACTATAAAAAAAGCAATTTTACATGAACTTGCAAGAAAATGGATGCTCAGGATCATTTCTTAACATTTAAGGCACACTTGAGCAAAGAGTGTCACGAAAATATAAGTATACACGGACAGTGAAAAATACCCTTTCAAGACAAACACTACTAATTATACATTACTGGTAATTGTACAGAATGGGTTTCATTTTAGGATTGGAGTTCAACCCGAAACGGTGCGCACAAAAAAGTCGAACAGAATCACGATTGCTTTTCTGTTCGCAGCAACTCCTTCCAGCTGCCTCTTGACAGTGATCGAAAAGGAACTCTTTTCTTTTTTTTTTTTTTTTTTTTTGCAGCTTTTATGCACACCAACGTGTTTATGTTTAGAGCATGACAGGGTGTAGGTAGGATGCATTTCCAGCACGAACCGCGAATGTATGTTCCTCGAAATGACTTGAGTTGAATAAAACAGAACAAAAATAACCGAGCAAAGGAGTCTCGAACTTCGGAATTCGCATCAACTTAAACAAACCAAAGAAGAGAATGATACAGCTAAAGCAATAAGAAATTGTGTGGCTCAAATATAAAGCCACAGATGTGGTAGAAAGTGCGCTGTTTAACTTATGCGGAAACAGAAGAAAAATTACAGAAAACACGTTTTTTTTTTCAAGCTTACACGTGACACGTGACCATGTGACATCTACTATGTCACATGGTCACTAAAAAGATTCCCAGAACACATACCAAGATAGCTTGGAAACCTTGAATAAAGGATGTGAATGAAATATATGTTGGAATCATCACGAAGAGTACACACCATACTTACAACGAAACGTGATCAGAACCTTCTGGGAGGTCGACAGACAAGTCGCCTATAAAGAGCAGGTAACGGTAACAGGGTTCACGAGGTGTCGCAGCATGACGTCCCAAACCTGTTCGATAGAAACTGGGTCTGGTGATTGGGCAGGCCATTCCAGATTTGAAATTTCTCTTCTACCAGTGATTCCAGAGCAAGCAGACTGGTAACGGGATATTATCATAAACAATCGAACTCTGAAACCGCCCACATCAGGAAACAGACGCACAACAGGCGGCAGCATCTTGTCCCTGTAGGAGGGAGTATTCAAGGTTCCCTAGCATAAATTTAACCAGCAACGAAGTCGTGCCAGGAAAAGCCAATTTCAAAAGGCTTTTATTTTCCTGTTTTTTCTACAAGAAAAGCATGTGACAATGCAATAAGTTCATGGAACAGGTAAGAAGTCTATCTTAGCTATTCCATGCAAGTACTGTACATTAGAATACAAGTACAGTAGACTCTCGATTTTCCGGGATAGATGGTAAATCCCGGATAATCGATTTCCCGGTTAATCCGAAAATAACAGAAGTTCCCGACATACGTAATAGATACGTTTCAGGACTTCTTTCTTCGTCGAGTTTTACGTAACTCAGGAATGACTAATAACATATTGCTACTATATTATTATTGACAAATCTGAATTCAGCGTGATACTTGATTATTAGTTTAATTTTCTGATCCAAATCGATCGGTTTTCTTTTCTTGATTTACTAGTACCGCTGTCACTTATTCTCTTAGTCGGCACCATGATAATGGTCAAAATGAATTTTCTGTAAAGAATTTCACAGGGTTAAGGCGAAAACTCACTATTATCAACCCCGCGCGAGCTCACATTTTATTAAAGCACATTTATGGAGGTCGCTACCAAAAAACAATAAAACAATTTGCACTTTCCGTGTTATTGGGCTTTTCTGTTCGTGCATCTAATTATAAACGGTAGTAAACTCATCTTATTGCATTTGCAAAAATACCGATAACTGTAGTTCTGTGGATTTTTACGTTATTATGGTGAAATGTGTGTCCACTTCACTGAAATCTTCAGTCATATAAAAAAAAACCATAAATAAATTGTAAGAATCTTCTCTTTCCTATTTTTTTGCTTGTTACTCTGTATCTCACTTGTGCAATTTGTGCGTGCCGTGATCGTCGTTATTGATTGCTTATTTTATTTATTTATTTTTTGTTTTCAATTTTACAATCTTAAAAAAAAAAAAAAAAAAAAAAGTATTAAAAAAATTACGTAAGTCCGAAGTTGCGTAAGTCGGGGACTTACCGTATCGAAAAATTTTCAGCAACCTACGTAAAAAAATATGGCGATAAATAAAAACGAAAAAAACTTACCACGTACTACTCCCGTGTTCAATACGATGCTTCCCTTTATTTTTTGCGATATCGATATTAAATCTAATAGCATCTCTTTATTTTTTACGATCTTGCGTATGGTTTGGCCACCAACATTATAAGAGTTCATCATTAAAGACTTAACGGATGCACCGTTTTCAAACTTTTGAATAATTTCAAGTTTTTGTTTAACTGAAAGCGCAACTCCTTTGCGTTTGCCCATCATTTTCGCGATTTCTAAACAAAAAAAAAAAAAAAAATTATTTACTATAAAAAAAAAATTTCGAGATCCCTGAGATAAATAACGAAACAAAATTTGTCTTTTTGCGGTGCGACAGAACACAGCAATCGACGCGACGCACTAAAACAAACTAAACATTTGGTTTTTTTTTTTTTTTTTTTTTTGAGCGGCGGGTGTGAAGACAGCGGGAGTTGCAAGATAATAGGCACATTAATCTCCCAATGACGACTTGCAAAACATCTGTTTGCACCTATTCTAGTTATTACTTGAATTTTTTGATTTTTGGTTGACTTCTTTTTTTTTTTTTTTTAATTTGGAGTCTTGGAGTGTCCCGGTTAATCCGATCCCGGTAAATCGAGAGTCTGCTGTATATAATTTTAACGAAAAAAAAAAATTAAGATAGTTCGCTCCCCCCCCCCCCCCATCTGCGCTTGCGAATAGCGTCGCCGTTTGCCGTGTGTAAAAGCCTTCGATTCAATTCCTGACGCCGGCGGATGTTGAGAAATACTTCCTATCAGATGTGATGAACTCTTATGGGCTATTTTTAACAGCGTGAATGATTTAGTCTGGCTAAGGATTGCATGACTTCTACGGAAACACCTGGTTTTCATTCCTCAAAACACGCTAACCTACCCCAGAAGACACGCAATTTCCAGACGCTACATAGTGACCCCCTCCTTCATAGCCTCAGATATTTCGGCGCAAATTCGACTAAATAACAACCTCACTGACGTAGATGCATTTCGGAAAACTTGCGCTTTGTGAACATACTGACGACAGGCAAAATCGGCCGTTTCGTCCAGACCGTGTATGCGGACAAATCAGAAAGAATGTGAAATTGAAGTTCATAAACGACAAATGACAGCACAATGTGTAGTAAACAATTCCAACATTTCAAATTTCCGTCAAAATTGACGAGTCCTAGTGCTGGCCCTTCACACCATCAAGGTCACATTACGAATTCCCAGGTGAACAAAACTTTCGTAAATGTGACTGCACAATGCACGCGTACTTTCAAAGTGAAGCACGATCTTGTCTAGAAGTCGTCATTCCTCTGCGCCCCGTATATCGTTTGCAGATAGACTTCACCCTATTCCTGACAATGCTGCAACGTTTTCTCCGGTGAAACATCAGTCCGTCGCCCACTGCTTTATGACATCTCATCTACCTTACAACGCTCGAGTGAATAACGTTATTCAAGCAGTTAACACAGTTGTCCAAGCAGTTAACACAGGGGTCGCCGTGTCGGTAAAAATGCTCGAAATGTTTCCTGCTTTAATCTCAGTCTTACGTTGCTCCGTACCAGTGCTTATGCAAATTTGATGTTGCTCTTGTATGACATCATTTCTTATACAAACTGGAACCAAAACTACTTAAAAATAAGAATCATTATTATTTCAGACTCTTCTGTATGCCTTTCTTAGTACAGTTGATTTGTTTTTGTTTCTTCTCTGGCCTGCTAATTATTCGTTAATTACATTTCCAGTACGCGAATTATTGATAGTAGAATGTCCTTCCATAAAATATGACATTGTACCCGCTCACTGCACCCGAAAGGAAATATTTCTGCTAGTAATTAGTATAATGACTGCTTATGTAGAAAGCTGCGCTACTCAATCTAGAGTTATCCTCTTTCGGTGAGGATATTCCTTCGTTTTAGAAATTAATCTTACTACATGTTTGGTGCTTTTAAACTTAAGCTTCTACACATTAATCATTGGGAATGAGGATGACACCCCATGCTTAATGTATAGAAAACTTTTTGGTTTAGCTTTACCAGTTAACCAGTTTAAGAACACCAAACATGGGGTTTTGAGTCAAACAACATTCCAAGATGTGCAATGAAATTTTGTGCTTCGTCCATGGTTCTATTACTTCAAAGTTCCTTCAGAGAATTATGGATTTCTGTAGGATTCTCTAAATTTTCGCTTCGACTACAGACTTCAACATCGTGTCTACGTACTGCAATCTTGGAATCTGGTTCGACTCAAAACTGCCCTTTCAGCAACATGTAGATTTCCTACCTACGAAATCAACTCAGCCTCACCACCAACAACAGTCAAGAGTTTTTTTACTGGAGAGTAAATGCCTCATGTGGGCATTCTGGAAGGTAGGACTTCGTTATCCGTTGGTCGTCGTGTCACGACCAACTAGCAGCCAGCGAACTAAACACTACTCATCTTTCAGAACTTGTTAAGCCGAGAAGACTGAGTCAAAGTAAAATGTTCCCTGGAACGGTAACAGACCTGTTTTGTTTTTTTTAATAAGTAATCCTGCAGAATACCCCAAATCTCATAGCGCAAATCCCACTCTACTACCACACTTTACAGGCTTACTCTCTGAAGTACATTTCTCCCTGGGATGCACGCCTTTCAACTGTGACTTTAAAAGCTTTATCCATTACTTCACTATTCAAAACTCTCTGACGTCTTACCAGTCTCCACAATGTATGACCAGGCCTTAAAAAAATAATAAAATAAAAGGAGGACTTTGTTTATTTCATCTCCTATCCGGAATTTATCCCCTGGACAATATCAAAGGCTCCAGAAATAGCTCCTTAAAGAATCAGTGCCACGTCCTCGCTGCTCGCAGTGCAGAAATAGGTCAGCATCACATCAGCTCTCCACTTCAAAAATATCTACATCATTTTTATACATCTAATAATTTTTCTAATCCTTCCTTAAATATATTCAAACTATCCACTTCCCCTTTATCTCTGCTGGCAAAATCCCACAAGCTGTCCTAGCAGCCCCTCTGCAATGCTCAAAGAACTTCGTGTCAGACTGGAAATTACCACTAAGTTTTTTTTTCCCCGTTCTCCACTTGAATGTGAGACCATCCAATGGGTATGTTATTCTGAGATTACTACTACCCATATGCAATATCTTGCATTAAACTCAGTTGCCACTCCTCAGCCTAACTGCCTAATTTCTCTAGGCTTAGTTGCAGAAGTACGCTTTGATTCCTATCATTAACCATCTTGTCAACCTTTGTATCAACAACAAAAAAAAAAAAAATCAGTAATTAAATTTAACATGCCTTAATCAATATCGTCACTAATTCACTGAAAACAATAAAGAGCCCCAGAACTGAATGCTGAGGGACTCCACTAATACCATTAGTCCAAGAAGACCAGTGTTTTCGAGATACCCTGCTTTTTTTTTTCTTTTTTTTTTAATTCTAATTTGCAAACAACGAAAAGTTCAAGGCCATGGTAATTAATTTCTACAAGATAGCAGTATTATTAAAATACGATAATTGCTACATTACTGTATAGGATAGTCGAATTGCGAAATGAAACAAAGGGAAAAAAATCACGGAAAAAATGGACATCTCCATATTCTTCCTCCAAAATGGTGTTAGATGGAATAAGTGTCGTTTGCCTCTGTGGAAAAGTCTCGAATGCCATTACAATTCATTCCACAGTGATTTTGCTATATTCAGATCGGGACTCGGAGCGGATGGGTTCATCAGTACCGCATTATTCTCCTATGATGTATCTTTAAAATTCCGCAAGCTGACTCGTGACATGAGGAATTGCACTTTTAATAAACATAAGATCCTGGCTCACAAAATTATCAGTTACGGGAGAATGCCGTCGAATATGTCACAATATCACTCTTAATACAAGTTATCATCAGCAAATCTTATTGGCCAAACTATACAAAATGAAAAGCAAGCCAAAATGGGACGTCCATCACTGTTTTTCTCAGTGGGGATGGTGTGGCTGGAGCCACACGTCAGTTCTTCCATTTGGAGAAAATGAATTTCGAATGCTTCTCCATTTGGAGAAGCATTCGAAATTCTCAAATCCAGAAATCTTTAGATCTGCTTCTTGCTAGAGCGTGAAATTTTGGTGGTTAAACAGGAAGTCCTCTAAAATCCAGAACACTTTTCAATCCCGTTTTTTTTTTTTTTTTTTTTAATTCATCACATTTAAAAAAAAAATACAATTCGCAAATATTAAGAATCCGGTACCTGTATGCGAACGCATCTGTCTTTAAAAAATCCATAGAAAAAAGGGCATATTTCATTCTCTTTTTTAGGGCTTTTTCATAAACTTCGTGAATTTTCGAGAACTACTCTTACAAATTATAGCTATGTGGCAGGTCATACAGCTTGAACCAAAGACCAATTTGATCACTTTAGAACAGCTGAGAGAGACATACACAAACAATAGTTTAATTCTACATACCACTATTTATATCGTCATAACTAGCTATACGGCTCATCGGCTACATGACAAATTGAATTTCTCCACCGTATTATTAAAATCAAAATGTCATATAAGTTAGTATAATATCAGTAAGACCAATAATGCAGGGCGCCACTGGCCTGGCTACACTACAATAAAAAAAAAAAAAAAAAACCTAGATAAGAAAATACAAATTATGCGCTTCCCTTCAAACTGTCAGCATCAACAACTAGCTGGCTAAAAAACTTCCTACATCTTGTCTAAACCTCTTCTTCAGTAATTTGAATTTATGGCCCAGTTCTGGAATTCTTTATAACAGTTAAAATTCCGCCTTCATTCATTTTATTAATCCTCTAAAAGCTTTATAAACCTCAATCAGGTCTCCTCTAAGGAGCCTGGTTGCCAAGCTCTGTAGCCCACATAATTGAAGTCTTTCCTTCTCTATACGGTCGTCCTTTTGCCAACTTCATCATACGAGTTGCTCATCTTTGAAATCTTTCAAGAAAGTCAGTCTTTTTTTCAGATGAGATCTCCACTTGGGACACAATATTCCAAATGCGGTGTTACAATTGCCTTATACAGTGGGATTATGATCTCCTTATCTCTACAGGATATTGCTCGATATATTATCGATAGGACATTATAGGCTTTACACTGCTCAGAAAACTTCATATCTGCCAGTATCATAACTTCCAGATCCCATTCTTCCTCTACTGTTTTTAATTCAACTCCACCAATTGTATAAGTTAATTTTGAGTTGCTTTTTCTCAATTGTCTCAAAGGCCCTGCATTTTGCTGCATTAAAACATAGCAGCCACTTTTCTGACTATTCTTGACGCCTGTTCAAGTCATCCTGAAGGTGCGCTGCTCGGCACTGATCATTAAAAACTCCCAATCTTTATATCATCTGAAAATTTTAAAATCACGCTTTTCATCCCTTCGTCGATGTCGTTTATGAAAATGAGAAACAAAGTGGTCGAAGAACCGATTCTTGGGGTACCCCACTTCTTCGTTACACCAATCTGAAGAAGATCCATTAATCAAAACCCTTTGCTTTCTGCCCTGCAGTTAAATCAATCTTAAAATAACATGTTCCAGCTTATACAGTAACCTCTCATGAAGCATTGAGTGAAATGCTTTGCTAAAATCCAAATAAACTATGTCGAAATTGTTCCCTACATCCAGCTCGTGAGTAACTGTGTCAAAATAGCTTACTAGGTTAATTAAACATGACTTTCCTTAAGAAATCCATGCTGTGTGTCCTTCAGAATGCCAAATAAATTATTTATTTCTGAATGTAAGAGTGAAATCGAAGAAATTTCTTTCTAAATGTCCCTGGATTTCTCTTAAATCATTGCCTCCTAATATTTCCCTACCAAGGAAGTCAGACTAACCCGTCTGTAGTTACCGACTTCACTCTCAGAACCGCCTTTAATGCATTGGCGCTTCTCCAATCCAAAGAATCTCTTCCAAGTCCAATGACGCCTTCATAAGTATGATTGTTATTTGGTTTTTAGGAGCATTAGCAACGAAGGCCATATTGCTCCGCGATATGCTGTGGTCATTCCCTGACCTTTCCGCATCCTCCGTATTTGGTGGTCACGGGGTCGAACCTCGGTCTAACCAAGAAGCGTGTGCTACGCTCTGCTGCTGCTCCTTCCCACCTGGCTACGGAAGCGCCTGCCTCCATAATTAACCTTAATGGTTCAATACGTTCTCTGGCCGACACCTTCAAAATTACTGGGTATATGGGTTGTTGTTGTTATTTGGTTTTTAGGAGCATTAGCAACTAAGGCCATACTGCTCCGGAGATATGAGGTGGTCATTCGCTGACCTTTCCGCATCCTCCGTATTTGGTGGTCACGGGCTCGAACCTCGGTCTAATCAAGAAGCGTGTGCTACGCACTGCTCCTCCTGCCTACCTGGATACGGAGGGGACTGGGTATGTAGGATCAACTCCAGGAGCTTTACTTACCTTTAGGCTCGAAAGTTTTTCTAATAAACAGCCATCTGTAATTTCGAAATCACTAATTTCATATTTCAGTCTCACCTCCGCATGAAGTGCCTTTCATCAGTAAGTCAGTAAAGACCGATGCGGCTTTTCAATTTTATTTATTCATTTATTTTTATTAATTGTATCGTACATGGCAGGTCAAAGCCCAATTAAAAGGTACTAGAAAAATATAATAATGAAAGA